>NC_080388.1:12226371-12508871 GCF_028751815.1 Salvia miltiorrhiza
AACATGAGGATGGAAGATTATTGTTGTTGATGCTATATTTCCTTGATTTTATAAATCCTTTGGTTTAATTGAATCTTATTTTGTGTTTTGATGAATATGATGTTTGGAGATAATTTTTGTTGAGTTTAGATAATCTACGTGATTCGTAGTTCGTTTCTATTGTTTACGTTTTCCATTCTTGTTGATGAAGGTTTAGATATTTCTTTTTATGGAGATTAAGATTTTCTTTGCATTAGAATCTTATGCTTGATTGAGTTTCTTGCCTAGGTAGTTATTAATCTTTGATGTTTACAAGTTTATGATCGTTTAGTTTAGTGTTGGAGTTGGAAACTCTAGTTGATTTCGTTAATGTTCAAAAGCCATGTTCTAGTTAGTTCGTCGTTGAGTTGCTTGCGGAATTCTCTTTGATTGTGTGTGTTTGCTTAACATTCCTTTGATTAAATGTTAATATGTTAATTCGTCTAGATAATCGTTGTTATTGGTGTTGAATTGATGATTGCTTTCTAGATTGCTAGTTTAGAACCCTAGCTTGTTTGCCTTCTTGCGTTCTTATTGGCTTCCTATCTTTTGCCTAGTTAACTTTATATGCTTATTTTAATTACGCATTAGTTAATCGGAGAGAAAGTGTCAGACCCAATTACCCGATTAGAGTGTTTAGATTTCTTTTAAGTTTCTTGTGAGCAATACGATTAGAGCCCTGCTAAGTCTTCCTTGTGAGACGACTTGAGTCACCTTACCACACTAGGACGACCTCGTACGATTGCGAGTCAATCCCTTGGGTGTTTTGGGTTGAGTCAGTCCATATATACATGGAAACGCAATTTGGAGTTTATCTTCATCACAAACTAGCACATTTTTTGTGCTTTTTACTACTCCACGTTCTATCTGTCCGAACGATGAGTTAACTGATGGGTAAAAGGAATTGCATAAAAGGTGACATAAGATGAATAATGTGGTTATATGTTATATTATGATAATAATGTCATCAATCTTGCAGCTCTAACATCAGGGCATGGACGATGCTCTTAGCATCATGCTGAATCTCAAGAAAGCATTCGGAGAGTCGTACCGAGCTACTCGTTTAAATTTGATGAGAGTAATCTTGTTATTTTTATGAGCGAGCATAGCTCAGTGCACGAGCATTACATACAATTGGCAAACTTGTTTGATGGACTTGACTTGCTTAGTGGGAGTATTGACGGTGAGGCAAAAGTCGATATTATCCTGAACCATCTTTTCGAGTCTTTTAATTAAGAACTTCCGCCTCAACCCTGTTATGAGCAAGAAGGATAATACTCTTTTGGAGTTGTTGAATGCTCTAGTTACAGCTAAGGAAGTTGTGGGAAAGAGATGTGCAAGCACTTGTTATTACCAAAGGAGGGCCATCTTCTTCGTCGAAAGATGGAAAGAAGAAGGGTCCAAGGGGCAAGAAAGACAAGGAAAATAGTGGGAGTAGTGGTGTGCTAAGATTGAGTATTGAGGAATTTTCCTTTCAATACTCAAGGCAAAGGGTTAAAGTACTTCACTTGCTGTAGTAACTGAGACATGTCAACTCGTTTTCTACTCAGTTGTGAGTAGTGGATAACGAGAGAAACTGATCATGATTGTTGCACCTTTCATGACCTTTTAAGTTGACAAGGAAGCTGAAAAGTGATGAGATGATTGTCTTCATAAGCAACGCGACAAGAGTCGCAGTTGTTGCAATTGGAGACTTGTCTTTATGTTCTAAAAACATAGTTTAGTTTTTTAGAGTACCTTATCATGTTCCAAAAGTTTGAATAGATGGATATTATGTCATTTTTGATAGTGGTGTCTCTATGATAGGAAATGATAAAGTTGTCTATTCTGGTATTTTGAACATCTCTCTTTATACTATAACTTGTCTACATAATACCTTTATATTGCATGTACATCATCGAACAAAAGAAATAGAAACGTTAAAGCTAATCTCTCATGAGGATCTTGCACATTTATTGATACCCTAGATTAGGTCACATCTATCTTAACAGGATCCAAAGGCTTGTGTCTAAATAGTACATTGGATTCAATCCAGGTTGTACCATTTGGAACCTGCGAATCCTGTATAGAGGAAAAGATGGAGACCGGGTCATTCATGGCAAAGGGGATAAAGGGCTAATAATGTGTTAGGAATGATCTTTTCTGATTTATTGTCAGTGTTTGGGATTCCAACTCAATTTACTACACCATGTAATCCCTATGTAAGACGGTATGGTGGAGGGAAGAAATAGGTCACTCTTGAAAAAATATGTTCTATGATGAGTTATGCATCTTTGAAATTAGTCCTAAAGAATCAGAAGCTAGGTGGTTATTAGCAATGACAAACGATTCTTAGAAGTGGACTACGTGAATAATAATTCATCCAAGTCAGATATTGTGCTTCAAGAAATTGAAGGCAATAGACAGGCGATTCTATAAGTCAAGCCAAGTGTGCAAGAGTTTCTACCACAAGACACTGCACATACTGTTGACATATACATGCCACCACAACTCCATTGTAGTGGGAGGGTTGTGGGACAACCCGATCGATTTATGTTCTTGGGAGAATCTTTAGATTCGGTCCCTAATAGTGAATATAAGAAAATCGACCCAGATATCTACTTGGAATTAGTGGGAGACGAGAATGTAGATTCCTGGCACACCTCAATGGAGCAATCCATTAATACTATGGGTTGTATACTAGGAAAATCTTGCTACTAGAATGCAGTAAAGCCATAGGTTGCAAGTGAGTATACAAGAGAATGATAAGTCCGAATGAGCAAGGTCGTAGCTTTTAAAGCTAGACTGGTGGCGAAAGGTTATACCTAGTATCAGGGTATAGATTACGATGATGTTCTTTCGCCAGTTTTTGTGCTCAGGAATTCAAACCATTTACCCATAGCAGCTAACTTAAACCATCAAGGTCTGGCAAATGGATGTCAATTTTTTTTTCTAAAACTGTTACCTTGGAGAAGGTAGGGACATTTATGTGCAGCAGCCTTAAGGTTACGTAGGGGAGGAAGAGAAACATCTCGTGTCATCGGTGATGTGGTTTACCTTGCATTTTATGTAGATAGTACCCTCCTAATTGGCGACAATATGGAGTTATTATCAGACATAAAGTAGTGGTTATCCGAACAGTTTCAGATGAAAGACTAAGGAGGTATAGTATACATCTTTGTGATCAAGGTTATAAGGGATCACTAGAAAAAGATTTTGGGCTTATCTCGAGTGTCTTACATTGATACTGAGAATACTCGTTTTAGTATACATACAGCCAAGAAAGGATTGCAGCCTTTGAGCTATGGCGTTCCTTTATCTAAAGACATATGTCTTAAGATGCCTATTGAGGTTGAGGAAATGAAGGTAGTATTCTACGTTTCCGCAGTAGATCCTCATGTATGGATTGCTATGTACGAGATCTGATATTTGCTATGCAGTTAGCATGGTTGTAAGATATTAGTATAGTCCTAGTTAAGGACACTGAACTGTGGTAAATTATATTCTCAAGTCCCTGACTAGAGAATAAGGATAGTTTACTAGTTAGACAGTTTAGTTTTTTTTTGGATCTACGGTTTCGGATTTTCAGGCTAACCAGAACAAAGAATAATTACCTCGAGCTATGTGTTTTCCTTGGGAGGTAAAAACCTTTTGGTTTGACCACTACCTCCAGGATCTAAGGGTGATTCATAGTTTGCGTGAGAGCATCACCTTCGTGATACCTCAAGTGCAGTTGTAAACTCTAAGGAATCCAAGAACCAAATCCTTTGTGGACACATGGAGAGTAAGTACAAAGTTATACGATTATTCGTAAATCGAGGTTATGTGCTCAAAGAATAAATTCTCACATATTGGAGAAACCTACTAATCTTTCACAAAAGGCTTATCGCAAATGGTCATTGAAAGATGGAAATGCGATTGATGCCACCCACATAGGAAACTTTAAGTATAAGTGGGAGAAGTGTTAGGTGATTGGTAAATAGACGCATTATATACTAAAAGTTTGCTTTAGTATAAGTGGGAGATTGTTGGATTTGTATACTGAAAGCAAGAACGTTTTATGCTTGTATACAATGATTCATGTGTTCACTATTTTATCTCCTATCTGATTGTGTTCATGATTGCATATGTATGTCACTTATCTCTATATAAGTAGATCATATGGTGATTAACGGATCACAGAAGGTCATATAATTAGAATAAACTTAAGAGATATAAATAGATCACAGCCGAGATGACTCCAGGACGAATCATTGGTCTAGGCTGCAGCATAGATGGAAATAGTTTGTCTTGACTATTTGTCTATACTGGTATGTCATAACGTATTAATAGGATCACAGTGAGATGTATTCTTCTATCTGACATAAGTGAAGAATCAAGATCTCGGTGACTTAATAAAATCTTAATACTAGTAAGATTTCAGATATATATGTTGATTCGTATATCACTTTGGTTGGGAACTTAATGGAATATCCTAATCCTTGTTTTGATGATACCAAAATCCATAGGCCTTGATTGTAATAGACTAGAACTGTTCGAACTCAAGTGTTAGAGTTCTTTTCTAGTTTAGGCTGTTGTTCTCAAGACTGAAAACTGAAGTACGAAGGACTGAAGACTGAAGACTGAAGTTGCCAACTGAAGTATCAGTTGAAGAATCAGTCCGGAACTGATTACTTTATGCGTGCCACGTGGATTCAGCGGACTGATACTAAAGTCAAGTATCAGTTAAACATTCTTCCTCGGACTGAACCTCCAACATTCAAAGGAAGCCACGTACTCCAAAAGTACAGCCGCATTAAATGCAGAGATCTCAGGATCATCTTTCTCTGCAGAGGTCATTCCTATTTGGTGGTTACTTTATAAGAGACGTCGCATCTCCTGCTCTTCAACATAGCCGTTCCCACCAAACAAGGAACCTCAAAGATTGAAGCCTCAGCCCAAATTCAAAAAGCTCTCCAACGGAACAAATCTTGAAGACGTTCTCCGCCAACGGATCTATTCAAGACCTCTCCTAAAAATAGAGCTCGAGGATCACTTCAATCTTCACCGATTCAACGACATAAGCTGAAACTCTGCCAAAATTGTTTCTCAGCCAAAGCTTAACCTCTCCAAAGCTTGAATCGAAGAAGAGAATACCAACGCCAAAAATCAGTCACTGCTGATTACATATATTCTCTTAGACCTTAGGCAAACCCCTGTTTACCCAGAGCCTAGGTCAAAACTAACTCCAAAGAACTTGTTCTCTGAAGTTTAGTTGGCAAGATTTCAAACCTCCCTTCGACCGATAGAATCGGGTGTTTGAGTTGAAAAAAAGTTCAAGAAGGTACTCTGATTTACAATTGATAAACTTAATAATTGATAAACTTATGTTCTTACAATCGGGTGCTTTCAGTTTTACTTTCCTACTTGTGTTCTTACAATTGATAAACTTAATACTGATTAAATGCCAAGAGAAACCTAAGACTAACAACGTGCTCAACAAAGGCTATTACGAAATAAAAGTATTTCCGCTGCGTATGTTATCAGTTTGACCGATCTATCATCTGATAGTCAGGAAGATTTATAACATCTCTGTTTTAGCAAACTCGACTGAAGCCTTAACGTGCATCAGTTTAGTTCCAGTGACTTAACTGATAACTCATTACTGAAGAGTTTTTCAGTATCAGTCGTCAACCCTGTTTGATCAAAACTCTTTTCAGTAAACAGGCGTCTAAGTTTATGTGTAAAGTTTCGTTTTGATCTCTATCTTGAGATCCTTGTGATTTCATAAAAATAGCCTATAGGTGTATTCTCCCCCCCCATACACCTATTCGAGACCCTCCGGACCTAACAATTGGTATCAGAACAGGTTGTTCGCAAGAACATTCTGTTTCTGATTAGGTTCTAATTGAACCAGATCCTTTTTTTTCTCAAAGGTCTCGAAAAACTTATCTCTTTCTAAAAGTGCTTTAATTGAAAAATACAGCAGATTATCCTCTCTACCTATGTTTAGTATTGAAAAATACGACATATGGATGTTTCGGCTTGAAAGCTTCCTCACCGCCCAACATTTTCGAATGTGGCAAGTCATCACCAATGGACCAATCATCATCACCGAAACCATCAAAAGAGTTCCTGTTGACCCAACTCGGGATCCATACGATGAGGTCTAGATCAAGCAGAAGGCAGACTTCACCACAGAAGAAAGGAAGCAAATTGAGCTAGACAACCTCGCCAAAAGCATCATCTCCGGCACAGTTCCAGACAAGCATGTCACCAAGATCATCAAGTGCAAAACTGCAAAGGAGATGTGGGACATTCTTGAAAGAATGTGTGTAGAATCCGAGGAAATCAAGGAGAACAAGTTGTCCATAGCTTGTCAGAAGTTCGACTCCTTCCTCATGCTCAAGAATGAATTTGTCGACGAGATGGAGCTCAGATTCAATCAGATCCTGAATGAAGTTCAATCCATCTCGAAGGACAAATACACTCAACGAGAAATCAACCTGAAGATTCTTTGAGCACTGCCGCGAGGAGATTGGCAGATCTATTCAGTCGCTCATCAGAACAAGCCTAGATTCAGTCAGCTCCCGACAAACAAGCTCTTCTCTGACCTCTTGGCAAATGAGTTCGACATCCAGAGAAATCTTGGAATCAAGAAGGCTAGAGGATCAGACGAAGATGGTCCATCAACCTCAAGAGGAGCAGCACTGAAAGATTTAGCTAGAGAAAGCAAGAAGCAGACAAAGAAACCAGCGGAACTCAAACCCGAGGACTTCTTCAGTCAATATGCTTTGTTGACTGAAAGATTCAACAAGATGGAGTCCAAATTCCGCAAATACAGAAGGTTCCACAAGCAACACTACAAAGGAAAAGAAGGAGAAAGCAACCCCAGATATTCCACTGATCGAAGCGGAGAAAGTAAGTCAGCCGCCTTCGACTTGAAAGATATGGAATGCTTTGGATGCAAAAAGAAAGGGCACTTTCGAACTGAATGCCCTGAACTGACACAGTCTGAGCGCAAAGAGTTGAAAGCCAAGAAAGAACGCAAGTATGCGAAGAAGAAAGCGATGGTTGCTGACGATGCTGGATCTTCCGAAGATATATCAGAATCATCCGACTTCAACTCTACCAGCTCAGATGATGAGAGCCAAGCTCTGATGGCCAACGAAATTGAAAGCGTGACCGACAACAGCTACGACAATGGAATGAATGGCCCAGAGGTAAACTCTCACTCAAAAACTCCTTATACTGATAAACTCCCTGGTGTTTTCAGGAGATCATTCAGGATCAGGAGAAAGCTCAGCCGATGAAACTGACGAGTTCGATCAGCTCATGACTGATCACTGTCAGTTGAGGAAAATGTTCGAAGATCTCCTCAAGAAGAATCAGAAAATGGAAAAGGAAATCGATGATGAACGATCCAAGAATCAGACAATCATCTACTTTCCGGATGAAACTTGTCTTGATCAACTAATCATGGAGAACAGTCGACTGGAAGAAAAGCTCAGAGTCTCCAACACAGAATGTGACAGAGCATCTCATGAAATCAAGAGGCTCAATCATAAACTTGAAGAAACAGTCAAGGACTGCATGATGAAGTCTCTCATGATGAGCAACTTTCCATCAAAAGGCCTCGTTGAAAGCATTGGAGGAAAGGTTGCTGCAACTGATAAATGAAAGAATATCATGATCAACGCAGTGGACGATGCTTCTGAAAACAACACTTCAGAAGAATCAAGAGATCATGATATGGATGAAGTTCAGAAATGCAAACTGATGGCAAGGACAAATGTTCCTCCTCCACAAAGCTACAGACGAGCAAAGGAGGCCCCCAACCAGATCATCCTACTGAGAAGACTGGAAAGCAGATTTCAGTCAAAGATTGGGTAAGGAACATCAGGACTCAAGAAGAATCTTCCTCACCAGTCCAGGGGGAAGAACAACAACATCAGTCAAAAACTGAAATCAGTTCAGTTCCAAAAAGAACAACATCCATGGAGACAAAGCAATGAAAGGTCCAGACGAGCCAAACGCCAATCACGACGACAAGCGACTGGACATCATATGACTCATGTTCCACAACATCAGTCAAGTCTCCATCAGTCTAGAATGACTCAAGTATCTCAAGGAAGATACTTTGTAGAGCAAAGAAGACCTCAACAACTCATCAGACAAAGCTTCTACAAGAGTGAGGTTCTCAAAAGAAAAGCTCAACAGAAGATTGCTCATGTGCCAACTGAAGCGCCAACCAGACAACCAATAAAGCGCAAGAGATCAGCACCAAGACCAGTTCTGAAGCAGATATGGGTTCCAAAAGGAACACGAGCTAACATTGAAGGACCCAAACATTGATTGGGTACCTAAATTAACTCTTCCTTGCAGGTCATAAACAGGAAACATAAAAAGAAGGAAGAAGTTAAAGCTTCAATCAAAATATGGTATCTGGATAGCGGCTGTTCGAAGCACATAACGGGCTACAAAGAATATCTAACTCAATATGTTGAGAAAGCTGGATCAAAAGTTTCATTCGAAGATAACTCAATCTGAGAAACAAAAGGCTATGGTGTGCTCGACATGGGTAACGCCAGTATCAGTAATGTTAGCTTTGTTTCTGGTGTTAAACATAATCTGTTGTCTGTGAGTCAATTTTGTGACAACGGTTTCGCAGTGAAGATCAACAATGATGAATTCACTGTTAGAAACAGTCAAAGAAAGGTGGTTCTGAGAGGAATCAGACAAGGAAGTCTCTACGTCGTCTCATGGGAAGACAACCCTCCAGAAACATGTCTCATCAGCAAAAGCAACTCGGAGCTCAACTGGCTGTGGCACAGAGACTCAACCACTTCAACTTTAAAACGATCAACAAGCTTGCTAAACATCAATTGTTAGAAGGTTTGCCTTCTATTGTGTTCTAGAAGAAGTAAGAATGTGAAGCTTGTCAAAGAGGAAAGCAGACAAGGATGTCATTCAAGTTAAAGTCAGGACACTCCTCTGAAAGGATTCTTCAACTACTTCACACGGATCTGTTTGGCCCAATCTCTCCCAGAAGTTACAATGGTAGGAAGCATACCTTAGTTGTTATGGATGATTATTCACGATATACTTGGGTTATCTTTCTCTACACCAAGAGAGAGACACTGCTGGAATTGCCAAAGCTGTTGAGAAGACTAAGCGTTGAAAAGGAAGTCAACATCATCAGCATCAGATCGGATCGTGGGACTGAATTCCTCAATACTGTCATTCGTGAGTATTGTGAGGAACAAGGAATCAGTCATCAAACTTCTGCAGCAATGACTCCTCAACAAAACGGAGTAGCAGAAAGAAGAAACAGGTCTTTGAAGAAAGCAGCAAGGACGATGCTAGCTGAATCAAAACTCCCCTTGAAGTTTTGGGCCGAAGCAGTCAACAACGCATGCTACACGCAAAATTGCTCCTTCCTCACTCAAAGACATGGGAAAACTCCATACGTGCTATGGACGAACAGGAAGCCTTCAATATCATATTTTCATGCTTTCGGTTCTAGGTGTTTCATCCACAAAAATGATAAGAGGAGATTAAACACATTTGATAGGAAGGCTGATCCAGGAATCTTTCTTGGATACTCTGGAACTGAATGATCCAGCAAAGCCCATCGAGTGTTTAATTCTCAAACTCTTTGTGTTGAAGAAACACCACATGTTGTTTTTGATGAGTCTGCTGATGATTTCAGGAAACAGGAAACTGAAAAAAGTGTTGAGAACACTGAAGTTTCCAGAACTGAAATAATTAACACCGAACTTTCTACAATATTGGTGTGGGGACCAGGAAAAGATGAAGATACTAAAAAGCTTCAGTATCAGAAAATCAGTCAAAGGTCTGAAGATCAGACTGGAACCACAGCAGATGGCATCAGTCAAGGGGGAACTCCAGTTGCCGGAGAACGAGTTGAACATGCCGACGCAGCTCCAGTTCAGCTCTCCCCTGCTCTAGAAGATGCTCAACATTTTAGAACCATTCTGACTGAAGAACCTCCACCATCACCTGAAGAGATCAAGAAGTATCGAAGATGGTTTGAACTCCATTCAAAGAAGAACATCATTGGAGAACCATCAGACGGTGTAAAGACTCGAAGATCAATGTGCAACCTCGTCTTTGATATCAACCAGAACTGCATCAACGAAGATAAGAATTTCAGCTGTTTCTTATCATCTACAGAGCCCAAGGATGTCGAAGAAGCTCTGAAGTCCACTCAATAGGTCATCGCAATGCAAGAAGAACTCAATGAATTCAATCGGAATTCAGTTTGGGAGCTTGTGGATCGACCAGACGATGCAAAGGTGATTGGTTTGAAATGGATTTTCAAAAACAAGAAAGACGAAGAAGGAAATATTGTGAGAAACAAAGCAAGGCCTGTAGCAAAAGGTTACAGTCAAGAAGAAGGAATCAACTACGATGAGACGTTTGCCCCAGTTGCCAGATTGGAAGCAGTCAGACTCTTCTTAGCCTTCGCAGCTCACAAAGGATTCAAGGTACACCAAATGGATGTGAAGTGTGCATTTCTCAACGAAGTGCTCATCGATGAAGTCTACGTGGAACAACCTCCAGGTTTTCAGGTTGTAGGACCAGAAAAGGTGTACAAGCTGAAGAAAGCGCTCTATGGCTTGAAACAAGCTCCAAGAGCATGGTATGATACTCTATCCGAGTATCTTGTTGTACAAGGTTTCAAGAAAGGATCAGTGGACAGAACATTGTTCATTCTCAAAGAATGAGAAGATCTCCTACTTGTTCAGATTTATGTCGATGACATAATTTTCGGATCCAAATCTGAACGCATGTGTAAGAAGTTTGTTTATATCATGACTAACAAGTTTCAGATGTCCATGATGGGAGAAATATTGAATTTCTTTCTTAGATTACAAGTCAAGCAGACCAGCGAAGAAATACTGATCAATCAGTCAAAGTACGCCAAAGAACTGATCGCCAAGTTCGGTATTCAGCACATGAAATCAGTCAAGATCCCAATGAATACAAACTGGAAAGTTGATCCAGGATCAGAAGAAAAATCTGTATCTTCAACCAAATACAGAGAAATCATTGGATCATTGCTGTATTTGACTGTGAGCAGACCAGATATCGCATATGCAGTCGGGGTTTGTGCAAGATATCAGTCAGATCCAAAGGAAGCTCATATGGATGCTGCAAAACAAATTTTGCGATATCTCAAAGGCAGACCCAACTTAGGATTATGGTACCCAACTGACGATGACTTCAAGCTCACCGGATATTCAGACTCAGATTTTGCATGATTCCAAATTGATCGCTAATTGACTTCGGGAACTTGTCAATTCCTAGGCAACAAGCTCATCTCATGGTTTTCAAATAAGCATACTTCAGTTGCCACCTCCACAACTGAAGCTGAATATGTTGCTGCGGGAAGCTGCTGTTCACAACTCCTATGGTTAGTCCAATAGTTGAAGGACTATGCGATCGAAGAAAATGAAGTCTCAATCTATTGCGACAGCTCCAGTGCTATTGCAATCTCACATAATCCAGTTCATCACACCAGAGTCAAGCATATTGCCATTCGACATCACTTCATTCGTGATCACGTCGAAAAGAAGGATATCTCTGTTGAATGGATTCCGACCGCAGTTCAGAGAGCAGACTTGCTGACCAAAGCTCTTCCAGAAGAAAGGTTCAACGATCTGTGTGGAAGGATCGGCCTCATCAACCCAGAAGAGTGATGTTGTGTTTGAAGATCTCCTCAAACAGTCATGCTGACTGGTGGTCAACCAACTGCTGATCTACGACCGCTGACGTGGAAAGCAATGAAGACAAGTCTTCTTCTGAAGAAAACTCATCCTGATAAGTCAACCAGGATCAGTGGTATCGACTGACTACAATGATCAGTCGATCAGTAAGTATTTTCAACTTACTATTGAAAACTCGGTTATTTCAGTTATGAGTCTTTTGTTTGAATTCAAAAGTTTTTTCTAACTGATCAGTGTATTTCAAAATCTTTAACTGATTGTTGGAAAATGAAATATCCGAGAAGGACAAGTACTTTTTAAAAGGAAAATCCGTATCTGATTTAACTTGTCCTGATCTTCAGCCGCACAAGGTCTATTCTTCAAAAACCTCGTGCTGGCAAATCGACAATGTTAGTCCTCTCGGCTATCACTGATTCAATTTTGCCCTCTCACACCCTTCTTCCATAATCTGCATCTTTCTCCATCCCCGTCCCCTCTCTCTTCTTCTTAAGTCTCTGTTTCTCCATTCAAGGCAGCCTTCTCTCTCTCTAAGGCAGCCTTCCTCTTTCTTCCATCTTCTTCATCCTCTCGCCTTCCTTCACTTCTCTGTGTCCCTCCTCACCTCACCTCCCCACTGGCGTCTTCTTCTTCTGCATCTTTGGACTCATCCTCTTCTCGAATCCTCTCTTGAGCTTCTGAGACTAGGAATTGGGTACCATCTGATCATAGCTTCCATCATCAGCTCTCTTTTTTATGTTACCAAAAAGGGGGAAAGTAGGAAGTTAGAGAAAAACCTTCTCAAAGGTTTTTCCTGCATCTTCTCGAAAGAATGAAGATGGTAAAGCAAAAGGATCACTAGAAGTTGTAAGGAGGACGTTCCAGTAAAGACCTCAAGTCAACGGAAAACAAGTGTGAATGGAACAAGCTTAGGAACATGAAGACTGAAGATGAAGATCAAGAAGTTCAAAGCGCAGCCATGCAGACTGCTGGAGTCCATAGGTTTCCCATGTGTTTTTGTTTTGTTTTCTTTACTCCCTTGTAAGTCTTGCTCTGTACCTCGACTGATGTCTCATCAGTCTTACTTTTAAATGAAAAGAACTTCTTTTGATCTCAACCTGAAGACAATGACTCTTTGTCCAGGCTCTAATTAATGTTTTTCTGTTTTCTCCTCGTTCTGTGTTTGAACAGTTGTGTTCTCTCTCTTAGTACAAGTTTTTAGTTTCTATTGTTAAGGGGGAATAGTATTCACCATGTTTTAGAACTTGTGCTCTGAGCTCAGTCTTTTGATTGTCTAGAACTGTTGTGTGGTTTTGGCATCATCAAAAAGGGGGAAATTGTTGGGAACTTAATGGAATATCCCAATCTTTGTTTTGATGATAAAAAAATCCATAGGCCTTGATTGTAATAGACTAGAACTGTTCGAACTCAAGTGTTAGAGTTCTTTTCTAGTTTAGGTTGTTGTTCTGAAGACTGAAGACTGAAGACTGAAGGACGAAGGACTGTAGACTGAAGACTAAAGTTGCCAACTGAAGTATCAGTTGAAGAATCAGTCCGGAACTGATTACTTAATGCGTACCACGTGGATTCAGCAGACTGATACTAAAGTCAAGTATTAGTTAAACATTCTTCCTCGGACTGAACCTCCAACGTTGAAAGGAAGCCACGTACTCCAAAAGTACAACCGCATTAAATGCAGAGATCTCAGGATCATTCTTCTCTGCAGAGGTCATTCCTATTTGGTGGCTACTTTATTAGAGACGTCGCATCTCCTGCTCTTCAACATAGTCGTTCCCACCAAACAAGGAACCTCGAAGATTGAAGCCTCAGCCCAAATTCAAAAAGCTCTCCAACGGAAGAAATCTTGAAGACGTTCTCCGCTAACGGATCTATTCAAGACCTCTCCTATAAATAGCGCTCGAGGATCACTTCAATCTTCACCGATTCAACGACATAAGCTGAAACTCTGCCAAAATTGTTTCTCAGCCAAAGCTTAACCTCTCCAAAGCTTGAATCGAAGAAGAGATTACTAACGCCAAAAATCAGTCACTGCTGATTACATATATTCTCTTAGACCTTAGGCAAACCCCTGTTTACCCAGAGCCTAGGTCAAAACTAACTCCAAATAACTTGTTCTTTGAAGTTTAGTTGGCAAGATTTCAAACCTCCCTTCGACCGATAGAATCGAGTGTTTGAGTTGAAAAAGAGTTCAGGAAGGTACTCTGACTCTGTGAGATCCTAGTGCCAGTTCGTGCTAGGAGTGAGAAATCCAACAAGAGTGAAGTTGTTGGTACTGAAGATTGGATCTGAAGGAATATTAAACTGAATTAATGCTCCGATTGCCCGATGATCGTTTCTTGGAATATTATTAATTTATCATACAACGATTAATCCTAACATGCTCCTATGAATTTAACAACTGCACGTTGGAGTTAGAGAATACCTGAAGAATTCCTAAGAATTCGTCAATCTGTTGCTGAACAGGTCAGCCAACTTCACGCCTTCGTTTGAAGCCTCAACCGTCCTCAAATCGTATTTCGCCTAGAAATACGACTTCTTCGTCTTCGAGAGAGCTTTCCGTGGCCGCCTGATTCGTCTGAATCGGAGTTCTGTGGAGGAAGTTATGGCCTTTTTACGGAGACTGCCAGAACATGGTTTCCTGCGAAAATCTGACTCCAGCTCTGATCTTCTCGACTGTATCCCGCTCAATTCCCAACGTTGGATGGACAACGAGCTATGGAAATTCCCAAGACAGAAATCACCTCACGCTTTCCTGCGCCTCTCTCTGCTCTCAAAACCCTAATTTTATCAGTGTGTTTTCCTGAGAGCTGACAGCTGTATTTAAAATAAAATTAAATACGTGTGGGCACAGAATTAGTGTAGGAGGCGTCTTTCTCTCCTTCTAGGGCTAGAAGACATTGGGCCAGTCCAGGGACCAGATACAAGGAATAAAGATGGGCCTCAAATAAATTAATTTATCTATGGTCAGCCCAGACCATAATTAATTTATAAATATCAGTTCATTCCACTAGAGAACCGATACTGACTTACCCCTTTATTGCCGGTGATGAGTCGGGGGCTTGTATTTAGACTTATTAAATCTCCGTATTTAAAATATCCGACATCCATTAATTAATTAGAGCTCTGACAGCTTAAATTAATTAACCTCTTTATAAATCCTTAAGCAGTACCACTCAAACTTTATTATTGCGCCTGAACTTAATCAACCTGCAGGGTTTAGCGCAATAAACCTTATTGAGCTCCTTAAGGGGATGTCATTATCCTATACCGGATACGGGTACTAATACAGATAATCAAATATCATATATTAACCGCTATCACCCAAGATACAGAGTACTCGAGTTAGTATATAACTTTCACCCATAGTAAGTCAAAGTGATATACGAATTAACATATATATCTGAATACTTATTAGTATTAAGATCTTATAAGTCACCGAGATCTTGATTCTTCACTTAAGTCAGATAGAAGAATACATCTCAACTGTGGTCCTATCAATACGTAATGACGTACCAGTATAGACAAGTAGCCAAGACAAACTACTTCCATCTATACTGCAGCCTAAACCAATAACTTGTCCTAGAGTTATTTCGGCTGTGATCATATTATATCTCTTAAGGTTATTCCAATTATATGGTCTTCTGTGATCTACAACACACCATATAATCTACTTATATAGAGATAAAGAACATACATATGCAATCATGAACACAATCAGATAGGAGATTAGATAGTGAACTTAGGAAACATTGTATACAAGCATAAAACGTTCTTGCTTTCAGTATACAAATCCAACAATCTCCCACTTATACTAAAGCAAACTTTTAGTATACAATGCGTCTATTTACCAATCACCTAACACTTCTCCCACTTATACTTAAAGTTTCCTAAGTGGGTGGCATTAATCTGGCATCAATCGCATTCCCATCTTTCAATGACCATTTGCGATAAGCCTTTTGTGAAAAGATCAGTAGGTTTCTCCAATATGTAAAAAATTATTCTTTGAGCACATAACCTCGATTTACGAATAATCGTATAACTTGGTACTTACTCTCCATGTGTTTGACCCCTTGTGGTTCTAGGATTCCTTAGAGTTTGCAACTGCACTTGAGGTACCACGAAGGTGATGCTCTCACGCAAACTAGGAATCACTCTTAGACCCTGGAGGTAGTGGTCAAACCAAAAGGTTTTACCTCCCAAGGAAAACACATAGCTCGAGGTAATTATTCTTTGTTCCGGTCAGCCTGGAAATCCGAAATCATACAATCCAAAAAGGAACTAAACTGTCTAACTAGTAAACGATCCTTATTCTCTAGTCAGAGACTTGAGAATATAGTTTACCACAGTTCAGTATCCTTAACTAGGACTATATATCTTACAACCATGCTAACTGCATAGCAAAATATAAGATCTCGTACATAGTAATCCATACATGAAGCTATCTACTGCGGAAGACGTAGAATACTGCCTTCATTTCCTCAACCTTAATAGGCATCTTAAGACATAGTCTTTAGATCAAGGAACGCCATATCTAAAAGGTAGCAATCCTTTCTTGGCGGTATTCATACTAAAACGAGTATTCTCAGTATCAGTGTAAGACACTCGAGATAAGCCCAACATCTTTTTCTAGTGATCCCTTATAACCTTGATCACAAAGATGTATACTGTACCTCCTTAGTCTTCCATCTGAAACTGTTCGGATAACCATTACTTTATGTCTTGACAACAGCTCCATATTGTCGCCAATTAGGAGGATATTATCTACATAAAATGCAAGATAAACCACATCACCGATGACACAAGAGCGATTGACACGAGATGCTTCTCTCCCTCCCTCACGTAACCTTCAGGTTGTTGCACATGGATGTCCTTACCTTTTTCAAGGTAATATATATGACATCCATTTGCCAGACCTCGATGGTTTAAGTGAGCTACTATGGGTAAAATGATCCGAATGTTCTGAGCATGGCACTGGCGAAAATATCATCATAACCTATACCCTTACACTGGGCATAACCTTTTCGCCACCAGTCTAGCTTCGAAAGTTACGACCTTGCTCATTCGGGCCTGTCATTATCTTGTATACTCACTTACAACCTAAGGCTTTACTGCCTCCTGGTAGCAAGATTTTCTAGTATACACCCATATTCTTAATGGATTGCTCCATTGAGGTGTGCCAAGAATCTACATTCTCGTCTCCCGCTGATTCCAAGTAGATATCTGGGTCGATTCTCTTATATTCACTACCAGGGACTGAATCCAAAGATTCTCCCAAGAACATAAATCGATCGGGTTGTCCCACAACCCTCCCACTACAATGGATCTGTGGTGGCACATGTGTGTCAACAGTGCGTGCAGTGTCTTGTGGTACAAAACTCTTGCACACTTGGCTTGGGTGATGGAATCGCCTGTCTAATGTCTTCAATTTCTTGAAGCACACTATCTGACTTGGATTAGTGATTATTCTCATAGTCCACTTCTAAGAATCGTGTGTCATTGCTAATAACCATCTTCTGATTCTTTAGGACTAATTGCAAAGATGCATAACTCATCATCGGACATATTTTTCCAAGAGTGACCTATTTCTTCTCTCCACCACACCATCTTATATAGGGATTACACGGTGTAGTAAACTGGGTTGGAATCCCAAACACTGACAATGAATCAGAAAAAGATCATTCCTAACACATTATTGACCCTTGATCCCCTTTGTCATGAATGACCCGGTCTCCATCTTTTCCTCTATACAGGATTCGCAGGTTCCAAGTGGTACAACCTGGATTGAATCCAATGTACTGTTTAGGCACGAGCCTTTGGATCCTGTTAAGATAGATGTGACCTAATCTAGGGTATCAATATGTGTAAGATCCTCATGAGAGATTAGCCTTAACTTTTTCTCTTTCTTTTGTTCGATGATGTAAATGCAATATAAAGGTATTTTGTAGACAAGTTATAGTATGAAGAGAGATGTTCAAAAATACCAGAATAGACAACTTTGTCATTTCTTATGATAGAAAACACCACTATCAAAAATGACATAAGATC
The DNA here is from genome assembly GCF_028751815.1 of Salvia miltiorrhiza. NCBI lineage: Eukaryota > Viridiplantae > Streptophyta > Magnoliopsida > Lamiales > Lamiaceae > Salvia > Salvia miltiorrhiza. Next base: position 12,244,143 of record NC_080388.1, read on the forward strand.
CATCTATTCAAAATTTTTGGAACATGATAAGGAACTCTCAAAAACTAAACTATGTCTTTAGTACTTAAAGACAAGTCTCCAATTGCAACAACTGCGACTCTAGTCACGTTGCCTATGAAGACAATCATCTCATCACTTCTCAGCTTCCTTGTCAGCCTAAAAGCCATGCAAGGTGCAACAATCATTATCAGTTTCTCTCGTTATCCACTACTCACAATTGAGTAGAAAATGAGCTGACATGTCTCAGTTACTATAGCAAGTGAAGTACCTTAACCCTTTGCCTTGAGTATTGAAAGAAGAAATCTCCAATACTCAATCTTATCACACCACTACTCCCACTATTTCTCTTGTCTTTCTTGCCCCTTGGACCCTTCTTCTTCCCGTCATTCGACGAAGAAGATGGCTCACTTTTGGCTATAACAAGTGCTTGCACATCTCTTTCCCACAACTTTCTTAGCCGTAACTAGAGTAACTCAAAAGAAATATCTTTCTTGCTCATAATAGCATTGAGGCGGAAGTTCTTAATTAAAAGACTTGGGAAGAGAGTTCAGGATAATATCGACTTTTGCCTCACCGTCGATACTCCCACTGAGCAAGTCAAGTCCGTCAAAAATTGCATGACATGCTCGTGCACTGAGCTGTGCTCACTCATAAAATTAACAAGATTACTCTCATCAAATTTAAATGAGCAGCTCAGTCCGACTCTCCGAACACTTTCTTGAGATTCAACATGATGCTAATAGCATTGTCCATGCCCTGATGTTGGAGCTACAAGGTTTGTGACATTATACTCATAATAAAGCATATAGCCACATTATTCGTCACATGCCACCTTTTATGCAGTTCCTTTTTCCCATCAGTTGTCTCATTGTTCGAACAAATAGAACATCGAGTAGTAAGCAACACAAAATATGTGTTTAGTTTGTGATAAAGATAAATATCCAAAACTGCGTTTCCATTTTATATATGTCTGGACCGGTTAAAAGACTTTGTGCAAGAATAAATAAACAGTAAGAGACATAGACATATCTGAAAGTAACGAACATAAAGCACATAATTCGTAACAATAATATTGTAACCTTTTGATAAAACAATATTAGTGAAACCTCCAACGGCTCAAAGAATCCCATGTGCAAGCCACGCTGTGTGGACGTTTACACACGAACTCCTCAACCAGACTATTCACCTAGTCGTTTAATTTCCATCCATGTCAACTTAACCTTTTGACAAAGGAAATTAATAGTTGGCACCTTAAATAGACCATATCATCATCAAGAAGGGACTCCTCGGGGAGTTGTACATTGTACTTGATATGATATCTAAGCAATGACCACAATTTAACCTTGAAAATCAAATTCTCGAAATTAGCATACTCACGAGGACCATACCGCTTTCAATTTAATTTTCTTGGTTATCTTATTTAATTCCATTCTCCAAAGTACTTGTGAAAAATTACACAAGTAAGCCACGCTGTGTGGACGTTTACTGCATAACTCCCACTACTTTAATGGATTTAAATATTTTTAATAGAAACCTCTTCTGACAAACTTATGAGAAACATATATGAAGTAAGCCACGCTGTGTGGACGTTTACTCATATTGCTAGTCACTTTGTCTAGAGACCGCATGTGGAGGTCTATATAATTTTAAGAATAAAAATTAATAAGAAATAACCACAATTTAACTTTGAAATTAAATTCTCGAATTTGACATACTCACTCGGACCATGCCGCATTCAATTTAATTTCTTAGTTATCTTATTTAATTCCATCCTCTAAAGTACTCGTGAAAAATTATACGAGTAAGCCACGCTGTGTGGACGTTTACTGCATAATTCCCACTACTTTAATGGATTTAAATATTTTATAGAAATATCATCTGACAAACTTATGAAAGAACAAACATGAAGTAAGCCACGCTGTGTGGACGTTTACTCACATCGCCAATCACTTTGTCTAGAGACCGCTTGTGGAAATCTAAATAATTTTTAATCATCTATAAAATTATTAATACAGCTTAGTCTTTTTCTTTCAAAAGGTTTGATCATGCTCAACACATAAACCTAAACATGCTTCTCTAGAACGCAACATGTAAATCATGCTCGCAGAATTCTAAAACATGCTTAAGAAAACGGCAAACCTACTAGCATGCTCGTCTAAGCGCAATTAATAAACAAATATTAATAAACAAAGACGGGCAAAAGCAGGTAAAGAGCATAAGGGATTAACCACCACGACATGCAAAGAACATAATTAAAGAATTAAAATTCTTCGTGACCCATTCGTGGAAACCCAACATCTATTCTATTTTAAAGAAAAATAAAATAAATAAAAAGGACAATAAAAAGCCCAAAAACCGCCTAAACAGGCTCAAAAAACGGATCCAGCCCTTGTTTGGGCCCAAACTCGCGGTCAAAAGCCCAGAACCCGGAGTCAACAGACCCTACCCGCGAACAGTACCCGGATCCGCGCCTCGGATCCGGTTCTTCACCATTCTGACCCGCGACCTGCACCTTCCATTGCTAGGGTTTCGCGCCGCCAGAGCGGCGCCGCATACAATCCGGTCGATCTCAGGCGTCGTCGCCTACCAACTGCTCTCCTGCTGGCGACATCGTCAGCCATCGCTGCTGCTCCGGTGAGCCTCCACCCGACACCAGCGTCGCAGCGCCGCGATTTCCGCCTATCGCCGCACCCTGCGTCTGCACGGTCCGGCACCTCCAGCAGCGTCAACGGTCGGCAGCAGCTCTCGCCTGACTCGGCTTGGCGTCCCCGGCAGCAGCAACGAATGGCGGCAGCAGCGGCTCCAGCGTGCGGCAACAGCAGCGGCAGCGTGCCGCCCGCCGGGCGCGCAGCGCGCAGAGCGCGCAGGCGCAGCCCCGGGCGCGCACCGCCCCTGCCCGCTGCTTCCAGCCCTCGCCCAGCCTCGCCACGCCTCGCGCGGCCGCCTGCAGCCTGATTCCGGTGCAGTTTGAATTGGCAAATAGCTCATCCCCGTTCTTCGTGTTCTTCGTTTGTTCTCCATAATTACAGATTACAACAGAAAAACGAATACAATTCGAAAATCTAATCTAACCACGGATTTTCTCGTGGTGGAAAAACAATTACAACGTCAAACCGACGTATTCCACGAATCAACGAATCACGAAGAACAACAGCAGTTAAAAACAACGCACATTATTAATCGTACATAAATTAATAATAGAGCCAAGAAATTAATCCTGGGCTCTGATACCAATTGAAGGAATATTAAACTGAATTAATGCTCCGATTGCCCGATGATCGTTTCTTGGAATATTATTAATTTATCATACAACGATTAATCCTAACATGCTCCTATGAATTTAACAACTGCACGTTGGAGTTAGAGAATACCTGAAGAATTCCTAAGAATTCGTCAATCTATTGCTGAACAGGTCAGCCAACTTCACGCCTTCGTTTGAAGCCTCAAACGTCCTCAAATCGTATTTCGCCTAGAAATACGACTTCTTCGTCTTCGAGAGAGCTTTCCGTGGCCGCCTGATGCGTCTGAATCGGAGTTCTGTGGAGGAAGTTATGGCCTTTTTACGGAGACTGCCAGAACATGGTTTCCTGCGAAAATCTGACTCCAGCTCTGATCTTCTCGACTGTATCCCGCTCAATTCCCAACGTTGGATGGACAACGAGCTATGGAAATTCCCAAGACAGAAATCACCTCACGCTTTCCTGCGCCTCTCTCTGCTCTCAAAACCCTAATTTTATCAGTGTGTTTTCCTGAGAGCTGACAGCTGTATTTAAAATAAAATTAAATACGTGTGGGCACAGAATTAGTGTAGGAGGCGTCTTTCTCTCCTTCTAGGGCTAGAAGACATTGGGACAGTCCAGGGACCAGATACAAGGAATAAAGATGGGCCTCAAATAAATTAATTTATCTATGGTCAGCCCAGACCATAATTAATTTATAAATATCAGTTCATTCCACTAGAGAACCGATACTGACTTACCCCTTTATTGCCGGTGATGAGTCGGGGGCTTGTATTTAGACTTATTAAATCTCCGTATTTAAAATATCCGACATCCATTAATTAATTAGAGCTCTGACAGCTTAAATTAATTAACCTCTTTATAAATCCTTAAGCAGTACCACTCAAACTTTATTATTGCGCCTGAACTTAATCAACCTGCAGGGTTTAGCGCAATAAACCTTATTGAGCTCCTTAAGGGGATGTCATTATCCTATACCGGATACGGGTACTAATACAGATAATCAAATATCATATATTAACCGCTATCACCCAAGATACAGAGTACTCGAGTTAGTATATAACTTTCACCCATAGTAAGTCAAAGTGATATACGAATTAACATATATATCTGAATACTTATTAGTATTAAGATCTTATAAGTCACCGAGATCTTGATTCTTCACTTAAGTCAGATAGAAGAATACATCTCAACTGTGGTCCTATCAATACGTAATGACGTACCAGTATAGACAAGTAGCCAAGACAAACTACTTCCATCTATACTGCAGCCTAAACCAATAACTTGTCCTAGAGTTATTTCGGCTGTGATCATATTATATCTCTTAAGGTTATTCCAATTATATGGTCTTCTGTGATCTGCAACACACCATATAATCTACTTATATAGAGATAAAGAACATACATATGCAATCATGAACACAATCAGATAGGAGATTAGATAGTGAACTTAGGAAACATTGTATACAAGCATAAAACGTTCTTGCTTTCAGTATACAAATCCAACAATCTCCCACTTATACTAAAGCAAAATTTTAGTATACAATGCGTCTATTTACCAATCACCTAACACTTCTCCCACTTATACTTAAAGTTTCCTAAGTGGGTGGCATCAATCTGGCATCAATCGCATTCCCATCTTTCAATGACCATTTGCGATAAGCCTTTTGTGAAAAGATCAGTAGGTTTCTCCAATATGTAAAAAATTATTCTTTGAGCACATAACCTCGATTTACGAATAATCGTATAACTTGGTACTTACTCTCCATGTGTTTGACCCCTTGTGGTTCTAGGATTCCTTAGAGTTTGCAACTGCACTTGAGGTACCACGAAGGTGATGCTCTCACGCAAACTAGGAATCACTCTTAGACCCTGGAGGTAGTGGTCAAACCAAAAGGTTTTACCTCCCAAGGAAAACACATAGCTCGAGGTAATTATTCTTTGTTCCGGTCAGCCTGGAAATCCGAAATCATACAATCCAAAAAGGAACTAAACTGTCTAACTAGTAAACGATCCTTATTCTCTAGTCAGAGACTTGAGAATATAGTTTACCACAGTTCAGTATCCTTAACTAGGACTATATATCTTACAACCATGCTAACTGCATAGCAAAATATAAGATCTCGTACATAGTAATCCATACATGAAGCTATCTACTGCGGAAGACGTAGAATACTGCCTTCATTTCCTCAACCTTAATAGGCATCTTAAGACATAGTCTTTAGATCAAGGAACGCCATATCTAAAAGGTAGCAATCCTTTCTTGGCGGTATTCATACTAAAATGAGTATTCTCAGTATCAGTGTAAGACACTCGAGATAAGCCCAACATCTTTTTCTAGTGATCCCTTATAACCTTGATCACAAAGATGTATACTGTACCTCCTTAGTCTTCCATCTGAAACTGTTCGGATAACCATTACTTTATGTCTTGACAACAGCTCCATATTGTCGCCAATTAGGAGGATATTATCTACATAAAATGCAAGATAAACCACATCACCGATGACACAAGAGCGATTGACACGAGATGCTTCTCTCCCTCCCTCACGTAACCTTCAGGTTGTTGCACATGGATGTCCTTACCTTTTTCAAGGTAATATATATGACATCCATTTGCCAGACCTCGATGGTTTAAGTGAGCTACTATGGGTAAAATGATCCGAATGTTCTGAGCATGGCACTGGCGAAAATATCATCATAACCTATACCCTTACACTAGGCATAACCTTTTCGCCACCAGTCTAGCTTCGAAAGTTACGACCTTGCTCATTCGGGCCTGTCATTATCTTGTATACTCACTTACAACCTAAGGCTTTACTGCCTCCTGGTAGCAAGATTTTCTAGTATACACCCATATTCTTAATGGATTGCTCCATTGAGGTGTGCCAAGAATCTACATTCTCGTCTCCCGCTGATTCCAAGTAGATATCTGGGTCGATTCTCTTATATTCACTACCAGGGACTGAATCCAAAGATTCTCCCAAGAACATAAATCGATCGGGTTGTCCCACAACCCTCCCACTACAATGGATCTGTGGTGGCACATGTGTGTCAACAGTGCGTGCAGTGTCTTGTGGTACAAAACTCTTGCACACTTGGCTTGGGTGATGGAATCGCCTGTCTAATGTCTTCAATTTCTTGAAGCACACTATCTGACTTGGATTAGTGATTATTCTCATAGTCCACTTCTAAGAATCGTGTGTCATTGCTAATAACCATCTTCTGATTCTTTAGGACTAATTGCAAAGATGCATAACTCATCATCGGACATATTTTTCCAAGAGTGACCTATTTCTTCTCTCCACCACACCATCTTATATAGGGATTACACGGTGTAGTAAACTGGGTTGGAATCCCAAACACTGACAATGAATCAGAAAAAGATCATTCCTAACACATTATTGACCCTTGATCCCCTTTGTCATGAATGACCCGGTCTCCATCTTTTCCTCTATACAGGATTCGCAGGTTCCAAGTGGTACAACCTGGATTGAATCCAATGTACTGTTTAGGCACGAGCCTTTGGATCCTGTTAAGATAGATGTGACCTAATCTAGGGTATCAATATGTGTAAGATCCTCATGAGAGATTAGCCTTAACTTTTTCTCTTTCTTTTGTTCGATGATGTAAATGCAATATAAAGGTATTTTGTAGACAAGTTATAGTATGAAGAGAGATGTTCAAAAATACCAGAATAGACAACTTTGTCATTTCTTATGATAGAAAACACCACTATCAAAAATGACATAAGATCCATCTATTCAAAATTTTTGGAACATGATAAGGAACTCTCAAAAACTAAACTATGTCTTTAGTACTTAAAGACAAGTCTCCAATTGCAACAACTGCGACTCTAGTCACGTTGCCTATGAAGACAATCATCTCATCACTTCTCAACTTCCTTGTCAGCCTAAAAGCCATGCAAGGTGCAACAATCATTATCAGTTTCTCTCGTTATCCACTACTCACAATTGAGTAGAAAATGAGCTGACATGTCTCAGTTACTATAGCAAGTGAAGTACCTTAACCCTTTGCCTTGAGTATTGAAAGAAGAAATCTCCAATACTCAATCTTATCACACCACTACTCCCACTATTTCTCTTGTCTTTCTTGCCCCTTGGACCCTTCTTCTTCCCGTCATTCGACGAAGAAGATGGCTCACTTTTGGCTATAACAAGTGCTTGCACATCTCTTTCCCACAACTTTCTTAGCCGTAACTAGAGTAACTCAAAAGAAATATCTTTCTTGCTCATAATAGCATTGAGGCGGAAGTTCTTAATTAAAAGACTTGGGAAGAGAGTTCAGGATAATATCGACTTTTGCCTCACCGTCGATACTCCCACTGAGCAAGTCAAGTCCGTCAAAAATTGCATGACATGCTCGTGCACTGAGCTGTGCTCACTCATAAAATTAACAAGATTACTCTCATCAAATTTAAATGAGCAGCTCAGTCCGACTCTCCGAACACTTTCTTGAGATTCAACATGATGCTAATAGCATTGTCCATGCCCTGATGTTGGAGCTACAAGGTTTGTGACATTATACTCATAATAAAGCATATAGCCACATTATTCGTCACATGCCACCTTTTATGCAGTTCCTTTTTCCCATCAGTTGTCTCATTGTTCGAACAAATAGAACATCGAGTAGTAAGCAACACAAAATATGTGTTTAGTTTGTGATAAAGATAAATATCCAAAACTGCGTTTCCATTTTATATATGTCTGGACCGGTTAAAAGACTTTGTGCAAGAATAAATAAACAGTAAGAGACATAGACATATCTGAAAGTAACGAACATAAAGCACATAATTCGTAACAATAATATTGTAACCTTTTGATAAAACAATATTAGTGAAACCTCCAACGGCTCAAAGAATCCCATGTGCAAGCCACGCTGTGTGGACGTTTACACACGAACTCCTCAACCAGACTATTCACCTAGTCGTTTAATTTCCATCCATGTCAACTTAACCTTTTGACAAAGGAAATTAATAGTTGGCACCTTAAATAGACCATATCATCATCAAGAAGGGACTCCTCGGGGAGTTGTACATTGTACTTGATATGATATCTAAGCAATGACCACAATTTAACCTTGAAAATCAAATTCTCGAAATTAGCATACTCACGAGGACCATACCGCTTTCAATTTAATTTTCTTGGTTATCTTATTTAATTCCATTCTCCAAAGTACTTGTGAAAAATTACACAAGTAAGCCACGCTGTGTGGACGTTTACTGCATAACTCCCACTACTTTAATGGATTTAAATATTTTTAATAGAAACCTCTTCTGACAAACTTATGAGAAACATATATGAAGTAAGCCACGCTGTGTGGACGTTTACTCATATTGCTAGTCACTTTGTCTAGAGACCGCATGTGGAGGTCTATATAATTTTAAGAATAAAAATTAATAAGAAATAACCACAATTTAACTTTGAAATTAAATTCTCGAATTTGACATACTCACTCGGACCATGCCGCATTCAATTTAATTTCTTAGTTATCTTATTTAATTCCATCCTCTAAAGTACTCGTGAAAAATTATACGAGTAAGCCACGCTGTGTGGACGTTTACTGCATAATTCCCACTACTTTAATGGATTTAAATATTTTATAGAAATATCATCTGACAAACTTATGAAAGAACAAACATGAAGTAAGCCACGCTGTGTGGACGTTTACTCACATCGCCAATCACTTTGTCTAGAGACCGCTTGTGGAAATCTAAATAATTTTTAATCATCTATAAAATTATTAATACAGCTTAGTCTTTTTCTTTCAAAAGGTTTGATCATGCTCAACACATAAACCTAAACATGCTTCTCTAGAACGCAACATGTAAATCATGCTCGCAGAATTCTAAAACATGCTTAAGAAAACGGCAAACCTACTAGCATGCTCGTCTAAGCGCAATTAATAAACAAATATTAATAAACAAAGACGGGCAAAAGCAGGTAAAGAGCATAAGGGATTAACCACCACGACATACAAAGAACATAATTAAAGAATTAAAATTCTTCGTGACCCATTCGTGGAAACCCAACATCTATTCTATTTTAAAGAAAAATAAAATAAATAAAAAGGACAATAAAAAGCCCAAAAACCACCTAAACAGGCTCAAAAAACGGATCCAGCCCTTGTTTGGGCCCAAACTCGCGGTCAAAAGCCCAGAACCCGGAGTCAACAGACCCTACCCGCGAACAGTACCCGGATCCGCGCCTCGGATCCGGTTCTTCACCATTCTGACCCGCGACCTGCACCTTCCATTGCTAGGGTTTCGCGCCGCCAGAGCGGCGCCGCATACAATCCGGTCGATCTCAGGCGTCGTCGCCTACCAACTGCTCTCCTGCTGGCGACATCGTCAGCCATCGCTGCTGCTCCGGTGAGCCTCCACCCGACACCAGCGTCGCAGCGCCGCGATTTCCGCCTATCGCCGCACCCTGCGTCTGCACGGTCCGGCACCTCCAGCAGCGTCAATGGTCGGCAGCAGCTCTCGCCTGACTCGGCTTGGCGTCCCCGGCAGCAGCAACGAATGGCGGCAGCAGCGGCTCCAGCGTGCGGCAACAGCAGCGGCAGCGTGCCGCCCGCCGGGCGCGCAGCGCGCAGAGCGCGCAGGCGCAGCCCCGGGCGCGCACCGCCCCTGCCCGCTGCTTCCAGCCCTCGCCCAGCCTCGCCACGCCTCGCGCGGCCGCCTGCAGCCTGATTCCGGTGCAGTTTGAATTGGCAAATAGCTCATCCCCGTTCTTCGTGTTCTTCGTTTGTTCTCCATAATTACAGATTACAACAGAAAAACGAATACAATTCGAAAATCTAATCTAACCACGGATTTTCTCGTGGTGGAAAAACAATTACAACGTCAAACCGACGTATTCCACGAATCAACGAATCACGAAGAACAACAGCAGTTAAAAACAACGCACATTATTAATCGTACATAAATTAATAATAGAGCCAAGAAATTAATCCTGGGCTCTGATACCAATTGAAGGAATATTAAACTGAATTAATGCTCCGATTGCCCGATGATCGTTTCTTGGAATATTATTAATTTATCATATAACGATTAATCCTAACATGCTCCTATGAATTTAACAACTGCACGTTGGAGTTAGAGAATACCTGAAGAATTCCTAAGAATTCGTCAATCTATTGCTGAACAGGTCAGCCAACTTCACGCCTTCGTTTGAAGCCTCAAACGTCCTCAAATCGTATTTCGCCTAGAAATACGACTTCTTCGTCTTCGAGAGAGCTTTCCGTGGCCGCCTGATTCGTCTGAATCGGAGTTCTGTGGAGGAAGTTATGGCCTTTTTACGGAGACTGCCAGAACATGGTTTCCTGCGAAAATCTGACTCCAGCTCTGATCTTCTCGACTGTATCCCGCTCAATTCCCAACGTTGGATGGACAACGAGCTATGGAAATTCCCAAGACAGAAATCACCTCACGCTTTCCTGCGCCTCTCTCTGCTCTCAAAACCCTAATTTTATCAGTGTGTTTTCCTGAGAGCTGACAGCTGTATTTAAAATAAAATTAAATACGTGTGGGCACAGAATTAGTGTAGGAGGCGTCTTTCTCTCCTTCTAGGGCTAGAAGACATTGGGCCAGTCCAGGGACCAGATACAAGGAATAAAGATGGGCCTCAAATAAATTAATTTATCTATGGTCAGCCCAGACCATAATTAATTTATAAATATCAGTTCATTCCACTAGAGAACCGATACTGACTTACCCCTTTATTGCCGGTGATGAGTCGGGGGCTTGTATTTAGACTTATTAAATCTCCGTATTTAAAATATCCGACATCCATTAATTAATTAGAGCTCTGACAGCTTAAATTAATTAACCTCTTTATAAATCCTTAAGCAGTACCACTCAAACTTTATTATTGCGCCTGAACTTAATCAACCTGCAGGGTTTAGCGCAATAAACCTTATTGAGCTCCTTAAGGGGATGTCATTATCCTATACCGGATACGGGTACTAATACAGATAATCAAATATCATATATTAACCGCTATCACCCAAGATACAGAGTACTCGAGTTAGTATATAACTTTCACCCATAGTAAGTCAAAGTGATATACGAATTAACATATATATCTGAATACTTATTAGTATTAAGATCTTATAAGTCACCGAGATCTTGATTCTTCACTTAAGTCAGATAGAAGAATACATCTCAACTGTGGTCCTATCAATACGTAATGACGTACCAGTATAGACAAGTAGCCAAGACAAACTACTTCCATCTATACTGCAGCCTAAACCAATAACTTGTCCTAGAGTTATTTCGGCTGTGATCATATTATATCTCTTAAGGTTATTCCAATTATATGGTCTTCTGTGATCTACAACACACCATATAATCTACTTATATAGAGATAAAGAACATACATATGCAATCATGAACACAATCAGATAGGAGATTAGATAGTGAACTTAGGAAACATTGTATACAAGCATAAAACGTTCTTGCTTTCAGTATACAAATCCAACAGGATCTTCAATTGATTCGATTGTGTGCACTCGGCTAAGCACACGGATAGGTTTGCAGTGCACCCGTAAGCACTTGCAGAGTGAAGTTGTCGGTCTGATCAACCGACCGTGGATGTAGGAAATGTTTTCCGAACCATAAGAGAAACCTAAGACTAAGAACGTGCTCAACAAAGGCTATTACGAAACAAAAGTATTTCCGATGCATATGTTATCAGTCTGACTGATCTATCATCTGATAGTCAGGAAGATTTATAACATCTCTGTTTTAGCAAACTCGGCTGAAGCCTTAACATGCATCAGTTAAGTTCCAGTGACTTAACTGATAACTCATTACTGAAGAGTATTTAAGTATCAGTCGTCAACCCTGTTTGGTCAAAACTCTTTTCAGTAAACAGGCGTCTAAGTTTGTGTGTAAAGTTTCATTTTGATCTCTATCTTGAGATCCTTGTGATTTCATAAAAATAGCCTATAGGTGTATTCCTCCCCCCCATACACCTATTCGAGACCCTCCGGACCTAACAACTTTGATTTACTATGGGTGAGAGTTATATATTAACTTGAGTACTCTGTATCTTGGGTGATAGCGGTTAATATATGATATTTGGTTATCTGTATTAGTACCCATATCCAGTATAGGATAATGACATCCCCTTAAGGAGCTTAAAAGGTTTATTGCGTTAAACCCTGCAGGTTGATTAAGTTCAGGCGCAATAATAAGGGTTGAGTGGTACTACTTAAGGATTACAAAGAGATTAATTAATATAAGCTATCAGAGCTTTAATTAATTAATGGATGTCGGATATTTTAAATACGGAGATTTAATAAGTCTAAATACAAGCCCCGACTCATCATCAGTAATAAATGGGTAAGTCAGTATTGATTCTCTAGTGGAATGAATTAATACTTATGAATTAATTATGATCTGGGCTGATCATAAGAATTAATTCATTACAGGCTCATCTTTATTCCTTGTATCTGATCTCTGGACTTGCCTAAAGTCTCCTGAGCCCAGTAGGAGTACAAATTGCCCACTACAATTATTGGAGCCCTAGGACTGTGTTTTGTCTATAAATACAGCTATCTGCTCTCAGGATAAGACACACAAAAATCAGGATTTTAGAGAGAGCAGTAGGGGGCGCCGTTTGTAGGTGATCGACTTCTCCTTGGGAGTTCTCATAGTTCGTTGTCTATCCAACGTTTGGAATTGAGCGGGATACAGTTCAGAAGGTTAGAACTGGAGTAATTCGATTCAGCCATCGACAGCCTCTGCATCCAATTCACAAGTAAGTGATTCTAACTCCAATGTGCAACACTTAAATTCATAGGAGCATGTTAGGAATTAATCATTGTATGATGAATTAAGATATCCGAGAAACGATCCATGTGGGGCTAAATCCTTCACGCAGCTAGAGTTAGCCCTCCACCATTCTGTAGTATTTAAGTTGAAGGAAGTTTGGCAAGAAAAAACTTTTGACTCTAAGCTGACCTGTGGCATTTTACTTAGCATCCAAAACAATATTTCAAGTTATTTTATTTCCAGTACAAATAATTATCTTTTGCTTTCATTTCGATTAGTAGCAAGGAACAAGATTAAGGTTAGTTGCCTTAGGTATTTTCTTATTAATTATGGCTTTATCTCTGGACAACTGGTAGCGCAGAGAAACCTCAGATATACTACTTGAATCGCATCCCTGGCTAAATGAGATGTACGATTGGAAGATACTTATCTTTCCCCATTATTTATCTGCTCTTCACTTATTTGGTTGTTCCTATTTTTCGTGGTTCTACCAATGTGTCTCATTTACGGGTTATCCACGATCACATCGTTAATAAGTTCTCTAGATGGAAATGGATGCACTTATCGATGGCTGGGCGTGTCTGTCTGGTCAAGTCTGTGATTTAGAGCCCCATCACACATTCTATGATGGTTTACCACTAGCCAAGGTCGTTGCTAAAAGAGCTTGACACTAGATGCCGCAACTTTATCTGGACTGGTGATGTTCGTAAGAAGCCTTTCTACTCGTTCAGCTGGGCCCGTATCTGTGCGATCAAGGAGTAGGGCGGGTTGGGTATTCGCTCCTTTACCCCCATGAACAAATGTTTTCTCATGAAAATGGCTTGGAAAGTGATTGGGGGCCGAGGCTTCAGTTATGATCTAATGCGAGGTAGATACCTCGATCATTGCTGTCATGTGAAAAATCTGATGGCTCCTTCCTCGGTTTGGCTGGGTTTACGTCAGAAGATTCATGATCTTGTGTTTAATTCTTAGAGTTACATTGGTGATGGCTCTTCTACCCTTTTCTAAATGAATGATTGGCTGGGTTATCGTCTTACAGATAAATGCGGTGTTCCCTACTTTATGACGAACTCTCTTTGCCAAACTATTGCCGATTATTTCTTTAATGGACTATGGCACTTCACCCAAGAGTTTGTCAATTCATTTCCTCTGCTGGTTTGTGATATTCTTCTTCTCCCGATTGGCATGGGCTCTGATACTCGGTTCTGGAAGCCATCCATTTATGGCAATGTCACTACTGCTCTGGCCTTTACCAGTAATTGCCAGAGGTTTCCTAAAGTTCTTTGTGGTTCCTTGCTCTGGGAATCTTACATCTCGGTTCATCACTCGCTTGTCTGCTGGCGGATCTTACACAGTCGCCTTCCCACCTTCGATCGACTTATTCGGCATAGTATGGTTATGCTTAATTATTATCCTTTATGCTTTGACATTGTTGAATGCATCGATCATATTATCTGGGGTTGCAACCGGGTTCAACCTATTTGACATGATTTTTTGGGTTGGTTTGAGTTTCATTAAGGTACTCATTGTTCAAATATCCACAGTTTCCTTGTTGCCACTTGGAATTACAAGATGAGTCCTCAACTTAATAGTTTCTGGAAAGCTGGCATCATTACCATGATTTGGGCAATCTGGATGCAGTGTAATAAGTGTAACTTAGATGGTAAGAGTTTTGTTGCTAGATAGATTATATTCATATTGTGAAAGTTGCGTTTCAAGATATGGATGGTACACACCGCAAACTTCCGCATATGCACAATACTTGGTCTGATCACATTATCCTTAGAGCTATTGGTGTCGCTGCTCAGGCTGTCCCTCCATCGGTGCTCGTCTAGTTCATTGGTGGCCGCCCACAACACCCTAGATTAAAGTCAATACCGATGGCTCGACGTTGGGGACGCCTGGTCTCATCTCGGCTAGAGGCCTCTTTAGGGATCATTGGAACTGGGTTAGGGGATGTTTTCACTCTAAAACGGTGTGGGCTATGCATTGGAAGCTGAGCTTTTGGCTGTTATTGTGGCTATTCAGATTGTGTTTATCCGCGGCTGGACTCATCTTTGGATTGAGTCGGATTCGACTTATGTGGTTCATCTGCTTCAGGCCCGGTCTGAGGCGGTCCCCTGGAGATTCGTGGCTCTTTGGAAGGGCGTATTTTGCCTTCTTCATACCTTCCATCTTCAGGTTACTCACATTTTGTGGGAAGGTAATTAGGTTGTTAATATTATAGCTCACCATTTTCGTTCTGAGGGTTGGTGGCCTCATGAGCTCGATGTTATTAAGCAGATGGCTAGACTTGACATGGCTACTCACAACCATCTTTGTATGGTGACATGACTCCACGCTGCTTATGGTTTCCTTCGGCCTCCACGCTGTTTTTTGGTGTTTTGGTAGTTGGTTTTCTTGGTGTAGTTAGTTGGAGTGTCCTCTGGAATCTTTTTCAGCTAACTGGTGCGCTACTGGCTTGGTTCCGGAGGGTTGGTCGGACTCTTTTGAAAGTCCGCAATTGGCAGAGGCGTGTTTTCTCTATCAGTTGGTGTCGAGATATTGGGCTCGTCGGGTTTCTCGGGTGGCTGTTGTTGTTGGTGTCTCCCGTCACAAGCTTTGTCCTATGAGCTCTTTGCAAGGGTCTCATTTCTGGCCTTCGGTTCTGCGCTAGGCTCGACCTTACCTGACGTCTGTTGCTGGGTAGGTGCAGTTTCTTCGGCGCTTGCTTATTCACAACGACACCACTTGGGCGCATAGCTGGGGCAATTCTTCGTCCCCCCAAGATTTGAGTGAGTGGAATTTTCTTTTGTCCGAGGGTTGGCTTTGCCTTATCTCTTAGATGGTGCTTGATTTTCCTTTTCGCATGAGAGGGGCGCTGGATTTGCTTAAGGGCAATGGTCAGTCCGGAGCTCCCGCAGCACTTTCTCACCTGTCATATTACTGTTTAAGTTTATGTTTCTTTGCTTATATTTTGTCCTCCTGTGACTTTTCTTTAGACGAGCACTCTAGCTTTCTTGTTTTTAAGGTTTTTCTCTTTGGGTTTTCCTTAAAAAGGCTTTAAGGAGGCTCGACCCTTAGTCTATTTTTTTGTGCTTTCAATAGTTTTTAGGTTTCTTTTTTCTTTTTCTCTTGTATACAAGCTCTAATTAAGATGGAGAGAGAAATTTTATTGGTTCAGTTTAGAACTCTTTAATTTTAAGAAGCATAAAAAATAAATTTTGAAAGAATACGTCATGGTAATTTAAAGTTATAAAATAATTTATTTTTTCAATTTCATCTCTATTCTCTTTAATTTATATTTTCTCCTTAATGACATGTTTACCTTTTTCTACCATATAATTTTTTTTTCTTTTGTGTTTTTAAAGGGAAAATAAGTGCAGGACAATATATTGGTTCATTTTATAACTATTTATTAAAAATTATTTCTTTTGTATT
The DNA here is from genome assembly GCF_028751815.1 of Salvia miltiorrhiza. Taxonomy (NCBI): domain Eukaryota; kingdom Viridiplantae; phylum Streptophyta; class Magnoliopsida; order Lamiales; family Lamiaceae; genus Salvia; species Salvia miltiorrhiza. The sequence goes on from NC_080388.1 coordinate 12,260,599, forward strand.
ATATGTGACTTTTTATTTACGTTTGTGTATGAAAATATTTATTTATAATAATAATAATAATAACAATAATAATAATAATAATTCTCATTATCAAATAATTTTCAGTTGTTAATAGCTATAATTATCATTTCACTTTGTACAAAGTTGAAAATTTACGTTTTCAAATCCAGATTGAGTAATTGATGAGGATTATTTTATTTTATTTTTAAAACATATTCTACATTTGCTTATATTTTTTTTTAATATTTATATTTATTTATTTAAGGGTAAATATCATTTTGAACCCCAAACTATTTTCACACTATCAAATATATCCTAAACTATTGAAAATCTTTTTTTAAACCTTGAACTATCAATTTTGTATCAATTAGTAAGGCATATAATGACATCATTTTATATAATGTTGGTTAAAAAAAATTCTAAATACATCGTGGCATCTAGCAACCCATGTCAAATTTTTGGAGCCAAAAAAAAAAAAAAAAAAAAAAGACGACTTGAACAATTGATACAAACTTGAGGTTTAAAAAATATTTTTGATAATTCAAGATATAATTGATAGGGGAAAAAAAGTTTGAGGTTTCAAGTGATATTTACCCTTTATTTAAATACTATATCGTTTAATTTCAATATTTGCCATGTATCAGTATCGCACGGGCGGACGTGTACTAGTCATACTAATTAATGGTATATTTGTGTGGGTCTTTTTCTTCTCTTTTTTTTTATTACTTTTTTGTAGAAAGTATAGTAGGGCGTTCATGCAATATAAGTATTGTTGTATCCATGCACATGACTGATCAATTCAAATAATATCAGTAAAAGCAAAAGCGAGCGCGCGACAAAATTGTGCCACATTAAATTTTCTATTGAAACACTCGATCCTTACTAAATAATTGTTTTCATATGCTTCTTCTCTTTTCGAGATATATAAAAAAGGCCACAATAAATATGGATACCCTAATTAACAACAATACACTAGTAGAGTAGAATATATAGATCATGCAGTGGGATAAGAAGGAAACATTGCAATACCACACATGCCCTCTTTGGCATCCACATTCCTCTGCACTTTTACATATCCATTATCTCCCCACTCCGCCCCCCACGAGTTCTTCACCAACCAAAACTTCACTCCATCTTCACTTTCACCGTAGCCCACTACTGTAACGGCATGAGTGAGATTGGTTCCACACTCACCTGTTAAAACTCCACTGTGATAAAATTGGAAGAGTTTTGGGTCTATTGCAACTGAGACTGGTTGGTTAGCTACCGCCGCAAGCAGTGCTGCCTCGTCGTTGTTCGGAACAAAGACAAAACCAGTGATCCTTGAGGAAAGAGATGATGGTTTGTTAATGGCGCATGCTCCTTGAGTTCCAGTGTAGGGATAATCAGTGTCGGAGGCAAGGCCCCCGTTTTTCGCCACGAAGTCGAAAGCATGATCCATTCTTCCTCCTTGGCAGCCTTCGTGACCGTAGTTGCAGTCTAATATATGTTGCTCTGACAATGGAGTCAGCTCACCTGATCGGATGGCTTCTATCCCTTCAATGGCAGCAACGGCTGTAAATGCCCAGCAACATCCTGCATATACTTGCATGGTAATTAGGATTATGCTACAAATATATATCTAATTGCAAATATATTTATATAGTCAAATTAACAGCATCCTACGTGTTGTTAACGATACAAATATGCATAATGTTCAACATAAACATAGATAATTTTGAAAACACAAATATGCTTAAAGTAAATAGAGAACAATTAATGATATGGGAAAAGAGGGAAAAATATGCATAAAGTAGAAAAAATGGGGTATACATTTTTATGAAATGCCCTCTCAGGTTTAAAAAAATGAAAGGAAAAAAGCGGGATCAACATTAACTGGATTGTCCAAATTTTCACTATCAATAATCAAGATTGGGTACTTTATACTACCGAATCGCATGCATGGATCCCTGTATAGAGAATGGGTCATATAGAGTGTGGTTCAAATAAAAACTTCTTATATTGCACTGAACCTATAAAGTAATTGCATTAAACCTATAAGTAAGTCATAATGTACTAAGAGTAGAGTTCAGTGCAATTACTTTATAAGTTGAATGCAAAAAGTTGTCACAATAATGTATATGTTTCTATAGGAAATTAATTATGGAGGTAGTGAAAGATAACTAACCACATTGTCCTTGATTTTGTACAGGCGTGACAGCATTGTGATCTCTCCAGTCAAGACTGGGTGGTACATCTTTCACATTCCCATATTCAAAAGATGATTGATTTGATGGAATCATCGAGAAAGATGGCTTCAAATTTCCTCCATACTTAGCCAAGAACTCTTCATTAGTTAGATCTGCAAATTTGTTGATCCTAAGCTTGTATGTGTGGCTCCCTTCTCTGTTGAAGCTTTCTATGTGTTGCACATTCTCTTTAAATATCTTAAACCGTTTCACCTTCTCTTCCTCATTCTTGTAGTAGCGTCCATGTTGAGCCATCCATTGCTTGTGTTTAACAAACATGATTTCTTCACCAGAAGGCAATGATAATGCTACATGATAACATGATGTTGCAAAAATACACAACAGAAATGCAGAATAACAATTTTTATTGGGAGACATGATTAGATTATTTTTCTTGGTGGATTTTGTTGATCAATGTGCTTTAATTTGATGATTTGAGGTTGCGGATCAAAATGATGTGTGTATATATAGAGTGATCTTAGATTTGTGAGTCAGTTTTATTGTTTTTTAAATTAATTGTAGAACAAACAATCGCTTTACGAGTTAGCATGCATGAGACGATCATGGCATTTAAATATAATGAAAGCTAGCTACATTTTCATTAATTAATTTGCATGGTGTAGTATCTTGAATTAATTTCGAACATGCACTAGCTACCTATTTAATAAGATCGGACATGCCCAAATTAAGAGGGCTAGGAAAATATACTTGAAAACTCGATATTACATATCGGAATTTATTGTAAAATGCCGAATTTAAGTTATATCGTAATTTTCAATAAGGTGTAATACAAAATTGATGGATGTGAGGAGCAGTTGTGAGTCTTGTGACCGATTGACTGCAATATCTTAAATATATATATTTTAAATTAAATTCATTGTATACCCTGAGTATATCAAAATTTGAAATAAAATGTCAAATAAAGATTATATTATCTAATATATATACATATATATATATATATATATATATATATAGAGAGAGAGAGAGAGAGAGTAAAATATTAAAGTAGCCAAAATGAAGCATAAAACACAATTTATGCCCACTTATTGAAAAAACATAAAAATTGGTCATTTTTAATGATTTCGAACGTTTTTACCCTTAATGAGGTGCGGATCGAGTAGGATCAGGCACGCGGGTCGCGTGTCATGGCACTATTAGTGCCATAAGTGCCAAAATTTTATTTGATTTTATTTTGAATTTCCGTTAGCACTTTTGGCACTATTAGTATATATGATTTGGTAATTATATGTTAGCTTCAAAATTGTGGATGATTTGTACATAAGATAAGATTATCGATAGTTATATTTGCAGCTGCCAAGCTGATCAATACTGAATAATTAAATTCTTATCCAAATGAAGACAAAAATTTGAATTATTTGGATTATCCTTAGTTATATTTCATGTTTTCTAATTAACAAACGTTTTCTTTGAATTACTATTATTTTTCTACAAAACTATTACTGATTTTGTCATTAAGTGTTTGATATATAAATTGAGATAAAGGCCGATAAATAAAACTTAGATAAATAATACCTCAATAAATAATACCTCGATAAATAATACCAGGGAAAATAGATATTAAATTTCTCAATGGAACAGTGATATAAAAGCAGGCCTCTCGATTAATGCGAGTCTTCTTGAGATATTAAATTTCTCAATAGAACAGTGATATAAGAGCGGGCCTCTCGCTTAATGCGAGTCTTCTTGTTAATCAATATTGCTATCAAACACTTAAATAAAACATGATTATTTATCTATTTTGCTTTATTTAGGGCTATCAAACAAGTATAAATTATCTTAAAATTGACTCATTGCATTTTTTTTAATAATTAATTTGGTAGCAATGGTTATGAGAAGACTTAATTTGGTTAATTTGGTCAACCCCTGAGCTCGATTGCGAGACATGCAGTATTGAGGTATTGTAGACAATCTGAAAGTAAAAAATTATTGAGTATAATGTTTCTAGTATTGTTGAATACTTGAAATAAGGTATCATTATTAATTAATTTTAATAAAAAGAAGATGATGATAAAACAAGCGTTAAGGTATCAGATTTCATTCTTATTACATACTGAATTAAGATATTATTAAAAAGAGAAAGAAATATCTAAAGCACAATATGTATTAAAATCTTTCTGATAAAGTTCAATGAGAAAATATTACTAATTGCTTGACATTCCTTGGCTGGGAACAACATTAATTAATTCCTTGCGTGGGATCAACATTTGCAGCAGGTGATTTATTAGTAGGCACGACTCAGTAAACTAATTAATCAGAGAGTTTGTAAATAAGAGATTGAATGATGAATGTGGCCTTTCTCGTCTTAAGACATTCTTTTTGTGTTACTTGTAATTCGCTCCGTCCTTGGCATCCATTTTCCAAGCTAGTAGCATGTCACCCTACAAAATTAATCAAACATATATATATATTTCAATAACATGCAACTAAAAATTAAAGGAGCTGTCCGATAAAATATTCTATCATACCCGAAGAAAATTTTTCAACATAATAAACATATGAAAATGATGAAAAATATATTTTCTCTTTTTTTTCACCAAAATAAACAAACCCTTACTTACTTTAATTGGCTTAACTTGCTTGGTCTTTGGTTGACGGTCGCAACATCAATTAATTCCTTGAAGCTGCTTGACGATAAGCTATCCATTTCTTCCAAGTAGTACGTCGCCTTAGTTTGTCTCCCTACAAAATACATATATATTTGAATCACATGCAACTCTCGATCACAATTAAATTTCATATCATAGCACTCGCAAAGAATACTGAAAAAAGATCAAACCTCGACTTCAACTATATCCGAATCTTTCAAGCTGTCCAGAATCAACTTAATATCATCTGTCATCTCTTTTATCTGTCAAGTCAAAGTTTGCATGTTTATTAAATATTATTACTCATTATATAAATATAAATATAAATTTACAAAAACTGAAAAGCATGAGCAATATGCACGAGACTTACTCGGTTAAAACGGGCAATCAATTCAATCGGAACCCATCCGTTGTCGATATCCATTTGGTCTTTCAGATGAACATCTGTGGCTAGATTATCATCACTACAACACCAAAAGTTATTTTTAATTAGTATCTTAATTAAAAGAAAAACAAATATATATGAACACAAATGAATTAAATCAAACCAGAAATAATATTCAATTTGTTTAAGAATCTTGTGGCGCAAATCTTCTTCTTGGGATATTGGTGATAGTGACGGAGGAGGCAAAGAATTCGAAGGTGGATGCAACGGTGGAGTAGTATAATTAATGCAATATGGTAAAGGTAAAGGCGGTGTTGGTGTTGGTGTTGGATGAGGAAACCAATAAGGCGGATGCAATGTTTGAGTATAGATGCAAGAGTTGTTCCAAGGCGGTTTTGTTAGTGGTGGTGGTGGAGGAACAAACGAAGGCGGCGGCAGCATGAATCCCATTGGCGGCGCAGACGCGTATGGGTGGTTATAAGGTAGCATCGAATAAGGGAAGCAAACCGGCGGTGACGGTGGAGGTGGTGGCGGCGGCAATCGACGTCGATCATTAGGGTTTGATCTTGAAGCCGTGGATTGATGAGTAGGCATGGCAACGGGTTAACCAAAGTAATCAGAATACGTATTTGTGTATGTATGAAGAGCAGAAGAGAGGATGAATTGAATATGGCATATAACTGTATATATATATATAGGATTGGTAGTGTCCTATTCCTTATAGGGGATCGACTTCTAATGCCAATCGTAGTATAGTTATCAGATTTCGATTTGATAGTATGACGCAACACCACTCCTTATAGGGGATGGACTTCTACTGCCAATCTAATTAGTACATCCAAACATAGATTAATTTGTTTATTCCAAAAAAAAAAAAAATCATAGATCGCACAGTTGTCTGCCGCGCGCCACCAGTCGTCCCTCCAGTCGCCACCACCAGCCTCCGCCTCCGGCCCGTCCCTGACCCCGGTTGCAGCCTCCCCCTTCGATAATTAAGCCCTGTATTTTTAATTAGGCTTGAAATTTTTTATTTTGAATTGAAAATTGAAATGCATTTTTGTGTAAATTGTCCTTTGCCATGGTGTTTATGATTTAGGGCTCTAAATTGTTGAACATTAGAAAATCAGTTTTTGTTTAGATGACGAAAATGGAGAATACAAGCAGATGGAATCCTCGCGTACGTACCACTCTTAATTTGTTATAATTTTCAATTATATTTTTTAATTTTAATTTATTATGCTTTAATATAATAAAAACATAATTAACAAGGATTCACTCATCCTAATATAATTAGGATTGAAAATTTTTATCCGATATTCGTGGGTTGGTTCGAGTAACCTGTTGATCCGAGAGAATTAGGATTGAAAATTTTTATCCCGATAAAAATTATAGTCCAAAACCCGATAGGGTCGGCCTGAATTAACCTGAAACCCTATAAGGCTGCCCGAAAATAATGTGTTCGCTTGATTATATGAAGAAAAAAAATTGTTATCTGATTTTCAACTTCATTACTTCATTTATGAAAATTAGTATAATAAAATATTTTTTTCCAAAAGTTTTTGAAATGTATTTTGATTCAATACTAGAAAGTTATATTCATCATTTCACTTTGTATATTTTATCCAATACTTAATAGTAGTATAAAATATTTAGATGTAAAAATTAAAAATTGATATTTATTTAATATAAATATTGCAACTTTATATCTATAAAATAGTTTTTATCCAATACTTAATAGCTATTACTAGAAGTTCATCGCACGACGAACATATCGAAATTAAATGACATATTTAAAATAATAAAAAATATTAAATAAAATTAAAATATATTTTAATAATAAAATAAAATAATCATATCAATTACTCAATAAAATCTTGAATTTGAAACGTATATTTTCAACTTTGTATAAAATTGATTGGGCGTATTTTATACACATATTTTGAATGTTTTTTGTTGATTTTAATGCATAGTTCCTGCTTATTATTATCTTTTGTAGTTAATTGCGGAACTAATGAAGACTGCTTAAAGCTTTGTGGGTGGGAACAGTGTGGTTGCTCTGGGAAAGCAGGAATGGTAGTCGTTTTCAGGACAAGGCTTGGGATATTGATAGACTTGTCTTACAGATTAAGGGGAGACTTTGGAGCTGGAACGAGGCCTACAAAATCGTGGAGTTAGGAATTCCTTTTACTTCTTGGTGTTCCAAAGATTTTAAACTTGTTTTATTGTTTTGATTGGCATTCCTGATGCCTTGACCCTTTATTTTCAATAAAAATTTTACTTTACTGATCAAAAAAAAAAAAATTGCGGAACTAATGAATCTTTTATATGTTTTTTAATAGGTTTTGGAGAAAAGTCTCAATTTTAAAAAGAATTTGAAAATAATTATTTCATAAAGAAAAAGTTGTGCGCATATACTGAGCAGCGTGCCCATACCATCTGAACGTCTGAATTGGCTTATATTTGCTTAAGTGGCGAGAAAATATTCGTGGGCTGTTACTTTGATTTTCTTTTGTGGGCCCCATTATTTAATGGGTTGACTTTGGTTTTATTTAGAGGGCCTTTGCGCCACTTTTCCTTATTAGAATAGGTTTTATTATTATTTCCTTAGTATATATATTAATACCATATATCAGCCGACACAATTTTTTAGAGGAACAGAGGCTGGACGGACATCTTCAACAATTCCAGTTTTTATTGTTGGGGTTATTGCCATAAAATTCATCAAGTTTGAAAATTTTCTGGTTTATATCATGACTTTTTATTTTTGCCAAAAAATACATGAATTTAGTATTGATTCTTAAATATCCCGCGATGAATAACTCCGGCGAAATCAAAACTTATGTGTCATTTACGTGGCTTATGTGGCACAGACGTGACATTTAATTTATATGAGATTTAATTAATTGAGTAAAAAATTGAAAATTCTTAAACAAAACAAAGCACCTTTTCAATTTATATGTGGTCATCGATTAAAATAAACAAACAAAAGATAATAACTAAACAAAAGCCCTAATCAAAACACAAAAGGACGAAAACTTGCTGGAGCCAAATTCAAAAAAACTTGCTGGAGCTTGTCGCCTTATTTGCTTGGTTGATTTATGAAAGTTCAAATCTCTACCTTTAAGAGAGATGGGGAGCCTGTCATCCCCCAACTGAAGCACGAGCGAAAAATCAAAATTATAAGCAAACTCAATCACTGAAAATAAGAACAAGAGAGGCTAACAACAGAAAACAATCACCGCAACAATGTTGTAAAAGAAAAATCGAGTAGGTTCTGTTATATTCCTCGTGCTCGATGACGAACGAGAAAATAATCACCCATCAATGTTGTTGTTGTAGCGAGCCAAAGCCCCAACCTCTCTTTAGCGTTCTTCTTCTTTAACGATGAAAGTGAGATATTTACCCTACTTTTATGCCCAATTAAAGATTGCCCAACTTATGCTTCCTAAATCTTGTAGCAAGCCAAAGCCCAACATTTGCAGAACTCCTTCTTCTCTACGTGTTCTGCTTCTTTAGCAAAGAAAAGGAGTAGCTTACCCTAATTTTATGTCCAATAAAAATTTTCCAACTTAATATAACCAATTATCATTGGCCGTTTATTACACGCTGGCAATTTCGGCTGCCACCTAAGATTGGATTTGGGCGAAATAGCAACGTATGAGATATTTAAGAATCAATACTAAATTCATGTATTTTTTGGCAAAAATAAAAAGTCATGATATAAACCAGAAAATTTGCAAACTTGATGAATTTTATGGCAATAACCCCTTTATTGTTCATCTTTTCTTCGCAATTTCTTATTCGTTTTTCTTGATTTATTTTATTTATGAGTTTTAGCTAATTCGTTTATTCCGGCAACGATTAGGGAAGCACTAGCAAGATTATTCTGTGAGATCTAATTTGTTTTTATATTTTATTTTATGCTTGTATCTGTGATTCTCTGTGTTTATCGTTATTAATTGTTTTAATCCATTAGGTAGTGCGCAATATTTAGTGCGTTAGAATTAATTATACAGCCAATTGAATCGGCCATACGCAATCGTGGTTTAGGTTTGATTAGTGGTAAATTGACACATCAGGGTCAAGGGAAAAGTAGTCTTAATTCAATAATCCTGCGTCAGAGTTTATTGGTTTTGAATCGGGTTTCTCTAGAAATTAATGTTGTCGACTCATTAAATCTATAGAGCGTCTCTTACGGTTGTCAGTCGATTAGGGTAGTAATTAGTGAAGCGTCTTCCTGATTACCGAATAATTAAGGAGAAATAAGATCACGTCAGAAGCGTCTTCGGTGGTTATAACTGGTTTGCTTGCATGAATTAAAGTTATATTTGCATCAATGATCAGATTAATTAAGCTAGGGTGGACTTAATTGATTGCTGGAATCTTTTATTAATTGTTGGAGTTTTATATTTATTCTTTAGGATTAGAACCATTGCAATTCTTCTGGATTTTATTTATTTATTTTTAGATTTAGTATTTTCCCAATTTTTCCCATTAATTTCGTTTCTGGAGTTTCTTTGCAGGTTGGATTTTAGGAGAATTTTCACCGATTCCTTGGGAGACGATTTTGCTTACTGTTGTCTGCGCAGTGTGGGCATACCGGCTGACAGCCGGATATCTTTGGTGTAGACGCACCAAAAATATAATGATAATTATAATTATAAAATAAATTTAAATTATTTGATAATGAAAATTGACATTACACGTTATTATTAATTATTATTATTATTATTATTATTATTATTATTATTATTATTATTATTATTATTATTATTATTATTATTATTATTATTATAGAGTATTATGCGTCATAATAAATAAATTAATATTTTCATACACAAATATAAATAAAAAGTTGTGAAATGTTAATGAAGAGAATAATTTTATTTTTTTCATAATTTATTCATTTTAAATTCATTTTCTATAAATCTTTTTATCCCATATTAAAGATTTTTTCATGAACTTAGCTTTAAGATGTAATATATTAATATGAATTAAATTTGATGATGTTTTGAAAAAAAAAATTAAAGAAAAAAATAGAGAGAAAAATAGTAAAAGACGAGAGAAAAAAATGGAGGGAAAAGTTGGAGAAAAATAAGAGTGGATTTTGAAAATAGCCAATTTGAAATAGTAAACTTAAAAATTGTTCACTAAAATAAAAACATAAAAAAATGGTCACACTTACCATTTTACCCTTTAAACACCACCCTTTAAAAAATCATGCATTTCACAACCAGTGGAATTCACTACCAAAATTTTTTTGGTTGTGAATTCACATTGGTTGTGAATTTATAACTAGTCGAATTCACAACTAGAATTTTTTGGTTGTGAATTCAAAATCAGTCGAATTCACAACTAGAATTTAATTCACACTCAGAATTTTTTTGGTTGTGAATTCAAGTAGTTGTGAATTTGAGTTTTTAAAGTTTGAATTCACAACTAAAACTATAATTTATTTTGGTTGTGAATTCAAGAATATTAAGTTGTGAATTCATCGAGCTGATTGTGAATTCAAAAATATTAAGTTGTGAATTCATCGAGCTGGTTGTGAATTCAAGAATATTAAGTTGTGAATTCATAGATCTAGTTGTGAATTTAAAAACATTAAGTTGTGAATTCATAGATCTGATTGTGAATTCAAGAACATTAAGTTGTGAATTCATAGATCCGATTGTGTGAATTCGAGAATATTAAATTGTGAATTTATAGATCTAATTGTGAATTTAAGAACATTAAAATGTGAATTCATAAACCTAATTGTGAGTCAACATTATTAATCAATTATTCATAATTTTTTTACTCATTCAATCAATTAATTCTTTTCAAAACTCTTTCTCTCTCTCTCGCATTTGGATTGAGGAGACAGAATCAAAACTATACTTTACCATTCACTTAGTAATTCATCTCTCCATCAATTCTTAGTCATTCGTCTCTCCAGCAATACAATACGTATCATTTGTGTAGCATTAGAGAGAGAGAAAGATTTGGTGTGAAGCAGAAATGCTTTTTCAACATTCTTCTCCCTTACCTTGACATCACAGTTATAACATTAGGCAAATTCGTGACACGCCGCCATCATATATGCACAACACCCCTTGAGCGCATAAACGACGTCCATCGCCGTGAGCGTCTTGCGGCAGGCGATGAAGCATCAAAGCAGCTCCAGACTATCAATTTCTTTAGTTTGTGTATACGAATTTTCAGATCTAGAGTCGTTGTTGGTGCTGGAGGTTGAGAGAGCAGAGGGAGACCAGGGCGACCAGGGTGCGGCGGCCCTGCCGCTGCCGTTCGGCCATGGACGGAAAGAGATAAGGGTAGGGGTGAGGGCGACTGGATTTGGGGGAGCTAGGGCTCAGGCGCCGGAGCTCGAGCAGATAGGGAGAGTTGTTGAGGGCGGCGGCTGTAGCAGGAGCTGTGGTCGCCGGAGGAGATGAGAAAGAGGGGGAACGGCGGCAGTCGACGGTGACTTCGCCGAAGGAGCTGCCTTGCCAGGAATTTCGGGCGGCGGCGGGACCTTCAGGAGAGGGAGTGCGACAGATTTAAGTCGTGTGTGTGTTTCGATTTGGATGTGTGATATAGAGAGAGAGAGAATTGAGTGACTTGTGACTGGCCATTTTTTTTAATTTTAAAGTAAGAGGTAATTTTGTACTTTTACATAAAAATTGACTAATTTTTTATATTTTTATTTTATAGGTCAAATCTTAATTTTACTATATGAAAGTGGCTATATCTATCTATTAACTCGAAAGATAACTCATATTTCATATATTATATAGATAGATATAGATTCTTCTCAAATTAGTTCTATTTTTGCAGATTTTCCATAATATTAAAAATAGATGATAAAATGGTGTTAAACTAATAGATAAAATGTTGTAAAAAACAGAAAATGAAATAGTTTTCTTCCCAACTGCACTCTGTCTCTGTCACTCACTCCCCCACTAGAAAGCTCTGCAGACAAAAATTTTCAGTTCATTCCTCAACGAAAAAAATATACGTAGTAAAAAATTTAAAAGAAGAAAGTGAAAATGGGTACCCGAACCGGGTCTCACCAGCTAAGCAGCGGGCTCATGGTGTCGGGTCGACCCGAACGCCGGCCCAAGGAACGGCCGCCTCGGATGGCGTCGCGCCCCGTCATCTACACCGGCGGCGACGTCAAGACATCCGGTGAGCTCGGGAGAATGTACGGTGTCGACATTTCCGCTGGGGAAAACCCCCCGCCCCAAATCCCCCCTCGACCGCCGGGCGCTGCCGCGAGATCCGGCCCGAAATTCCCGAATTCGGGTCCCGTGAGCAAGCTGTCTTCCTCCTCCTCCTTCTCCGGGCCGGTGACCCCGATTCAGCCCACCGGCCTCATCACTTCCGATCAACAGGACACACCTGGCTCGAACAGGCGGTCGGGACAGCTCGATGCCGCCGCCGTGGCGCCTACGCCGACCTCGTTTAAGAAGGCTAATTACGCCTCCGCTGTCACGAGCTTGGGGGGGCAGGACAAATTAGGGTTTAGGACTTCGCCGGTGGCAATGTGGGTGTCTTTGGTCGTGGCGGTGATGTCCCTGATGGTGGTGGCGTTCCTCATCGCTGCCGTGAAGAAGGCGGTGATTCTGGTGGTGGCGGTTGCGGCGCTAGTCCCTGCCGTGGGGATCCTGGTGTGGAATTTCACGTACAAAAACAAGGGGGTTTTAGGGTTCTTGAGGAAATATCCTGATACGGAGCTGAGGAATGCTGTTGATGGCCAGTACGTCAAGGTCACAGGGGTAATTTCACGTTTCTGGACTCTTGCTACTTTTCTTGGATTTTTGGTTAAACAAAGCCAACTTGTTTAAACACGTGCATAATTTTTAATTGATTACTTATTTCATTATGATTTTGATTAACGAATAAACAATTGATAAAGTACATGAAATCAATTGGGGACTGGTATAAAAATTGTCTTGTATACAATGATTAATTTGAAATTTGTGGAGTTGCAAAGGATGCATGAAGTGAAATTATTCATAATGTAGAAAATAGTTTCTTACCTAATGAGTGTTATTCTGTACAATAAATTACTTGTATGTCAATTGAATATTTTTACAATACATTCTGCATTGTTCTGAGCTTAAAAATAGCTCACTAAATCTTGTTTGACAATGTATTATGGCAGGAAAAAAACTGATAACTTGAGTTTCTTTTCTGTTAATCAACATTTATGCTGGAGGTGAGATTGATTTCTTTAGCGATTTGATTTTCTGCATTGGCCATGTTTCTTTTACTACTTGTTCATCTCTCCTATATAAGTTAAAGTTTATGTGTGATTTTAAAATGAAGCTGCAATAGTGGCAAGCTAGAAAATGGTGGAAAATATCTGCAGCCTGGATTCACACTCCTTATGCTTTACCATTCTGTTTCTCTATTAAGATTGTAATTGATGAATGCATTTCTCTCGGCTATATTTTAGTTGTTTCTCACTTTCTTCAGCTGTCTTTCATTAAAGTTGTTATTTGTTTTGAGCTGCTTTTGTAGCTCTGTTCTCTGTGTTTGACTTGCAAAGTTTTTCAAGTTTTTCTCGGCCTTTTTCCCATGAATTAAATCAACAAGGGAATGTGTGCTCCTCAGGAAAGCTCAATAAAGCAGAAACAAGGATAAATAGATAAAAGAAAGGCCTATGAAGTTAAAACTGTTTATTGGTATAAATAAACAATGTGAAGAAGGTTTCTAACTTGAAATTTACCTGATCTCTTCTTCTCCTTGCAAGTGTGTGCTTCTTTTGTACTGCGTAGTCTACTTGCATTCTCATGTTGCTCATTGCATTGTTTCGCGCAGGTTGTTACTTGTGGCAGTTTACCTCTTGAAACTTCGTACCAAAGGGTGCCAAGATGTGTGTATGTTTCCTCTGAGTTACTCGAATACAGAGGTTGTGGTGGAGAAAAGGCAAATGCTAAGCACCGTCTCTTCTCTTGGGGATGCAGGGATTCAGAGGTCAGTTCTCATAGAATATGATGAGAGTTATATAGTGAAAAATGTACAGGTACATATTACTCTAATTCGTTAACTGAATTTGTACCACAACAACCTCATAGAACTGCCAATGCACTTACTTAGGAAGCTGTAACATATCAAATCGACAAACGTTTGCCACAAGAACATAATCTAGGAGGCATACTAAAAGAATGCCCATAGAACCCTGCCTCTTTGCAAAAAATCAGTTTGATTGATATTTGTCTGCTTTGTAATTGGATAATGCTTCATCCCTTTATGCTACTGTATGGCTAGAATGCAGTATTGCTCTGTTTTAACATTTAACTTGCTTCTGATAGGGTGATATTTTGACGGCATTTAAAAATTTTGAGTTACTGAAAGGAATCACTTCTCCGTTGTGGTAATTACTTGTCTCCTTATGTTAACAGATCTACGTGGCGGACTTCTATATATCGGACAATAAGTCTGGTGAAAGAGCTATTGTGAAAACAGGTTACGGTGCTAAAGTTTCTCCGTTTGTCAAACAAACTGTAGTTGTCAACGCCAAGGAGGATAAAGAAGGTGTATCCCCAAACTTTCAACAATGGCTTTCTAGCCGAGGATTGTCTAGTGACAACCGTTTAATCCACCTTAAAGAAGGGTAAGATACTTCTATTGCCCGAAGCATATTATTGTATACTAATTTGCATTATTCTGGCGGCAATCCCCTATTTGTGCTTATAATAAAAAGGGTTAATCACAGTTTGTATCCCAATTTTCAGCTTTGTTCCAAAAAATGTCATCTAACTTACGGTTTCACTGAAAAAACCTTCAATTTTGGAAGAAGTTTGATTTTTCCGCCTGAAGAATTTGGTGATGGAATGATGAGTCACATCGTCGGATTCATAAGTGGATTCTTATGGTTTTAGTTTTTTCGGTAATTTTATAGTGATAATCAGATTCTGGCGAGATGACTCATAATTCTGTCGCCGGATTCCGTAAAAGGGGTCATAAATCAAATTTTCTCCAAAGTAGAGGGTTCTTGAAGTGAAAACGGAAATTGGGGACACTTTCTGAAAAATGTTGAAAGTCATGGACACAAACTATGATTAACCCTAATAAAATGTGAAATTTCAGTTCTCTTTTTCAACATCATTGCCGAAAATCTTGACGGTGGGAGCATATGTAGACTATGATTGCTACGAAATTTCAACATGGTTTCTTTCTTAACACCTTTTTGTTCGTCATTCCCTTGTTGCAGCTATATCAGAGAAGGATATACTGTGAGTGTCTTGGGAGTGGTTCGACGTCACAATAACATGTTCATGATTGTTCCACCAACAGAACCTGTTTCAACAGGCTTCCGTTGGCGTTGCTGCCTCTTCCCGACTTACATTGATGGCCTTATTTTGATAAACAACGAAAACGACGACATCATTCCTGTATAGGTACGTTTCTTCTCAGCGAGCAACGAGTATACTCATGAATTTTCAGGCAGATGAGTAATTTGGCGCAATTCCTATACAAGAGTTTATAAAAGCCATCGGCGGCTTAGGTAGATTTAGGCCTCTTAGAGCTTTGCACTAATTTTTTTTCATTTATACGTTTATTTATTTTGGCTCTCATTGTACATAAGTAATACGGGTTGGAGTTTGCACTAATTTTATTCGTTTATTTGTTATTTGTCGTCGCTCTCATTGTACATAAAATAATACAGGTTGCCTTAGAAATGCAAATATGATGCATGCATGACCCATGAGGCATGTTATCTTAAACTGAGACATTTGTGCAAATATATGACAAGAGTGCATACCGTAATATCTAAATTTTATTCACGGAATGAAATTAAGTGAAAGTAGGGATGTAGTCGAATTAAATCTAAACGGATAACATTGTATTTAATTCCTGTGAGACTACTCGAATGTTCATATTTGTATTCGAATATTAAAATCTAAATGAATAACATTGTATTTGATTTATATGAGACTATTCGAATGTTTGTATTTATATTTGAATTTGAGTAAATATTATTTTTTGGCCCATCGTTTGAACGTTTTCTCAAAAATATTTTATCTTAAGGGTAAATTAAACAATACTAATTGTTCTATATTTTCTTGTTTGTGGCCCGTAAAAATAATTCGGTGATCGGTAATTGACGTGTTCCGACTACTTGCCATTATTAAATGAGATTTTATTAAAGAAAAAGGAAAAAAGAAAAAAGAAAAAAACTAAAGGAAAACTCTTAAAAGTATTGGTAGATTTGTTTTTAGTTGATAAATAGTCCCACCATGTAGAATGGAGTGATTATGGTTGAATTGAGTATGAAGTCATGCATAAATGAGTGGTTGTAGTTAAAAAGACAAAGTAATATCATGTCCAAGAAACTTTGTGGATGCCAAATTGGATAATTAATGTTGTATATTCTTAAGGTGCGTTCTCATTGGTTGCAAATTTATCATGAAAAAATGAGGGATAAAAAAAATTCCACTCATTAAATTTCTCATTTATTTTCCCTCATTTTCTATGAACTAGAATGTGACCCTTATTCATTTCTCATTTTCGCTATAAATGAGTGGTAATATTATCCCTCATTCGAAGGCTGGTTTTCTTGATAGAGGCTGGTCTTCTTGATGATAGGGTTTCTGAGCCTGACCCAGCTGCTGCCACGGCCCAGATTGATGGGGAACAACAAGAAGAGCAGGGCGCCCTTGCCGCCTCTCAAGTCGATAATCCGATCACGCCTCATACAAGGATGGGGGATGAACAACTGCAAACAATACAAGGGTCCTTGAGAACGCCATCAAAGTACAGAGGATCATGAACATGGTTAATCACGGCTCAAAAGGCAAAGACTCAGCGCCACCCTCTGCTACGGATCAGCTGAAAATTGCTAATCACATTAGCAGACTGGAGGAACAGGTTAGTCAGGGAATGCAACTTTTAGTTAAACTTCGCAGGCGCCGCCGAAGCGCGGACAGGGTCGTTCACCATAGGGTATGGGACGTGATCACGTGCAACATGCTTCAGGTCTTGTGCCAGAAGATAGCATAAAATGTCGCCTCAAGAAAGAGGTGGAGGCGGGTTATAAGGCGAGGGATTATATGGTTGATCACAACAACAATGATAATTTCCGTGCTATGAGTAATATCGTCAACAGACGATGGTCGGATAAAGTTGAGTTGCGTGACACCCACACCACAACTGATGTACTTTATTGGTAGGTGATTTTTGCGACTGGAGATCTTTATCACAGACTTGGCGTGCTGCGTTTTTTCTTTTATTTAAGAATGTCATGTGGTACTCTTGGCGTTGCTAGACATCTCTTGTTGATTTTTTGATTGACGACCTCTCTTTTTTCGAGGTTCAGGCCCTTAGTATGCTGTCTTGTGCTTTCAAGGGCTTTTAGTTACTTTTTTTTCTTTTTTATATAAAATCTCAATTTAATAATTATCCCTCATTGTAGTGAAAATGAGGAATGAGTAGAGGTCAAATTCTATTTTGTATGGAATGAGGGAAAAGAAAAGAGGAATTTAAAGATTTTTTTTGTTTATCCCTCATTTCTTAATGATGAATTTACAATCAAAGAGAACACACCTTTAATGAACGGAAATAGTAGTTATAATTTTGTGTTTTACCAATACACATTTTTTTATTTAGAGATCAATTCGAGAAAGTTGTAAGAAAATAATAGTATTACTTTATACTCCTTCTGTTTCATTGATCTAGTCTCGTTTTCTTTTTTGGGTTTGTCTCATTAATCTTGTCATGTTTCTATATTTGATAATGATTTTACACTACAAACAATATGGCTCCACACCTTTACACACTTTCACTATACTAATTATAATCTCCTTAATAATTGTGTCCAAAAAAAATGGGACAAGCATAATAGGACGTAAGGAGTATATATTTGAGTTCAAAATTTTTATATACTTTATATATATTTATGTTCAATATTATGCTTGTTTATGTTCAACTGTTTATATATTCCTATTTAATAGTGTGCATTTTCTGTATTTGACATTAAGAATAAAAATATGGTTGTACCATTCTTATCATTAATAACCTATTTGAAACTTAATAAATATAGAAATTTTCAACCATTAAATAAATAAGTTCAACAAATTATAATATTATACTCCCTCCGTCCACGATAAGTGTGGTCGTTTTATTATTTTCATCCGTTTACAATAGGTGTGGTCTTTGTATTTTAGAATATATATCCTTATATTTTACCTCATTCACACACAATATTTACAAAAAAACCCATCTCACAAATCATTTATTTATTATCTAACAAATCAACTCGATGGAACCCTTTCTCCACTTTATACAAAATTTTCATTATTTTTTAAAAATATGTGTTGTCTTATCTACACCGCACTTATCGTGGACGAATGGAGTATTAAATATGAGTATAATCTATAATGAGAAGACAATTTTCAATTGGGTTATGTTAGGTCCGGAGGGTCTCGAATAGGTGTATGAGGGGGGGGGGGGAATACACCTATAGGCTATTTTTCAAACGAAAACAAATTGACACAACCTTTTTCAGTTAAAAGAGTTTAGCAAGATTTAGGTTGGCGACTGATACTGAATACTCTTCAGTAAGGAGTTATCAGTTAAGTCAAGGACTTTAACTAATACACGTTAGGCTTCAGTCGAGTTTGTAAAACAGAGGAGTAATATGAATCTCACTGACTATCCGAAGATTTATCAATTCGACAAATATTACTGGCAACGGAAAACTTTTCTTTCGAAATAGCCGTTTTGATTAAACAAATTGTCAAGGATTAAGTTTCTCTTTGCAGTTAATCAGTTTTCAGTTGGAGAAGGTTTGAATACAAGTAAGAAGGTAAATACTGAAAGCTGTAAACAACAGAGATTTTTACATGGTTCGGAAAATACTTCCTACATCCACGGTCAGTTGATCAGACTGAAAACTTCACTGGGCATGTGCTTACGGGTGCACAGAAACCTAGACAACTGAAGATGCAATCTTCAGTACCAACACACTGGGTTGGATTTCTCACTCTTAGCTTCACTGAGACAAAACTATGCCTTTCCGCAAAGACTAAGATCTCTTGGAGTCAGAACACTGGTCGGTTGAAAAGAGGTTCGAAAACTTGCCAACTAGATTACAAAGAACAAGTTCTTTGTAATCAGTTATACCTAGGCTTTGGATATATAATATTAGCCTAAGTTCTAAGATAATGTATGTAATCAGCAGTGACTGATTTTTGGCTTTGTAATTCTCTTCTTCGATTCAAACTTTGGAATGACTTTGAATGCTGAGTGACGAATTCGGCAGCGTTTCAGCTTATGTAGTTGAATCGGTGAAGATTGAAGTGATCATTGAGCTCTATTTATAGGAGACTTCTTGAATAGATCCGTTGGCTGAAATGGTCTTCAAGAAATCTTCCGTTAGAGAGTAATTTGAACTTGGGTTGAGGCTTCAATCTTCGATGTTCCTTTGTTTGGTGAGAAAACGGCTACTTTGAGAGCAGGAGATACGACGTCTCTGAAAAAGGTAATCACCAAAAAGGAAGGCTCTGGAGAGAAAGGACGATCCCCAAAATCTCTGCATTTAATGCGGTTGTACTTCTGGAGTGCGTGGCTTCCTTTAAGCTAGTATTAGCTTCAGTTCGAGGAAGAATGTTTAACTGATACTTGACTTAGTATCAGTCCGCTGAATCCACGTGGCTCGCATTAAGTAATCAATCGTAACCGATTCTTGGACTGGTCAGTCAAATATGAGTATTTGACTCTGCCTTAATTCGTCAACAGTCGTCAACTTCAGTCTTCAGTCTTCAATCCTCCGGTTTCAGTCTTCAGTCTTCGGAACAGCAACTAAACTAGAAAAGAACTCTAACACTTGAGTTCGAACAGTTCTAGTCTATTACAAGTGAAACCTATTGATTTTGGTATCATCAAAACTAGGATTAGGATATTTCATTAAGTTCCCAACATGTTATTTGCCTCTATAATTCTTAAATTATAGTCAATTTCCATTTTTTCTCCTAATCTTTGAACTTCCTATTAAAATCCACAAACTATCGATTTTTCCCAATTTTCCCATGACGACAATTTCCAGCCCAATTCGATATCGAAATTATCCTATGTGGCGATATTCACTTAAAACGTGACAAAACGTGGCGTCGATGTGTGCAGTGTATGCCACATAACCCTATATGGATTTCACGCACGCACCCCCCTTCCTAAATCTGTTTTCTTTCTTCTCTCTCGGCGGACCCTCATCGACGACAACAACTGCGGTAACCACGACATCACCGCCATTTCCCCCTCTCCAAACTCTCTCTGACACAAAAGGGGAAAATCCCCAATTTGCCAAATCCCAAAACCCTAGGCCCCCGCCACCGCTGCAGCGCTTCTCAGCCCTCGACGAGTCTAATTGAGGATTTCAACGAGAACCCTAATTTTATTTGAACAAGAACGTGCAAAACGGTGTCGTTTAGGTACAATACGCAACTACGTCGTTTTATTAAGTACCGGCATGTCCACATCGCATAATTTTGATTCTACGTGTGTACGGATCTGGTCGGAAATTGCCATCATGCGAAAATTGCAAAAAATCGATAGTTGGTGAATTTTAATAGGAATTTCAAAGATTGGGGAAAAAAAACGGAAAGTGACTATACTTTAAGAATTTAGAGACAATTAACCCTTTTCAATTTGAAATCAATTTCAAAATTGAATGGTAATTTTATCATTATAATAATATTGAAGGTTTATTTGTAAATTATATATATTTTTCTTTTATTTCCTTTTCCTTTATCTCCTTCTTTTTTATTTTATTTATTTTCTAAAGTTGTAAAATTCGGACAAGCATATCAAATTAAAGAGTACGACAAAAACTTTATTTTGATAAATTTTATGTAAATATTGGATTTAAAATGAAAAGTTACAGGATATATTTAAAAATTCAAACTTAACAAAAAAAAAATTCTCCTCTCTCATCTTTTTTAATAAATTTATTTTTCAATTATTGTTTATTAACATTTTCATTATTTTGTCTTTTAACTTATTTTAGTTTTTTTTTTTACTCTTTCATAATATCAATTTTTTATTAGTATGATAGTTAAGTTAGTATCAATTATATATATAAAAATGTTTTTCATGTATTGTACATGTGCAAACCCTAGTTTTATATTAATATTTGAACACTAATTGAATAAATTGATCATGTGCAAATGCTAGTTTATATTTATATTTTAACACTAATTGAATAAATTGATTTGTATTGAAATTATAATTTTATATTTTGAATAAGCATACAAAACTCGAATACGACTATGATGAAAATAAACTTATTTTCATTCTTTAGCAAATCTTGATGCTGCGTCTACTGGTGTAATGATCTGGAAGACGGACTTTAATTTCCAGTCTGGCTTACAGATATTGTGCTTCGTGATTTAACATAAGTGTCATTTTTTTCAAAAAATAAATAAATAAATAAAATATTTGAGTTGTTTAGAACCCAAGGTGAAAGTACTCTTGCATCATATTGACCGCGAGCGCACACTTGTATAGTTCGAATCCAATGAAATGCAAACAAAGTACTATTGGCACTAAGAATGATGCCTACAGAAAAGTATTAATGACCAAAAAATACACGAACTATCACCGAATTTACATTTGGCACATGACTTTAAAAAATAACTCCACAATACATCACCTTTTGATTTAATTGCAATTTACACATGGCGAAAGTTTCGATTAAAATTAATTTTGACCGGCCATGACTTGGACAGCATTGAATATTACATGGCATTACACGTGGCTTTTTTTACACAATGGCAAGACACGTATTCAAAACGATGTCGCGAAACCCCAGCTTCCCTCCATCCCCAGGCCCCCGTCACCAAACCCCAGCTCCTCTCCCTCCTCGCTGAATCCGGCGCCAGCCCCCAAACACAGATCAAGTGCCTTCACCGCCATCGCCCCGCCCTCCATTTGAGAAACCCCAGCAACAAGAATCCGCCATCAATTTCTACAACGGTGCCCGAGGACGCCGCCACTGTCGCTCACAATCCAGCCCACCACGCCTCATCCTCGGTGGCGCCGAAGAAGTGGTAACTATAAGCTAGAATCGAGCTTCTGATTCTGATTTTGACTCATAATAGGTCCAAGTCGATGGAGATAAGAAATCGATTGGGGAGTTTTGGTCTTTGATTTTCGACTGGAGTACGATCCACCGCACTCTTTCTGAGATCCGGCACGGCGAGTCTGGACAAATCTAGGGTTTTTGCAGGCAGCAGCGACTGCCCTATTTTGGTTTGCCAGATTTGCAGATTTTCTTATTACAATCCCAAATCTCAC
The DNA here is from genome assembly GCF_028751815.1 of Salvia miltiorrhiza. Classification (NCBI taxonomy): domain Eukaryota; kingdom Viridiplantae; phylum Streptophyta; class Magnoliopsida; order Lamiales; family Lamiaceae; genus Salvia; species Salvia miltiorrhiza. The sequence goes on from NC_080388.1 coordinate 12,283,101, forward strand.
GAAAGCCCTAATGCACAAATTGGTCAGCCACTGTTCGACCAAAAGGGGCGGAGATACGAGCGGTGGTGGCCGAAATAAGAGGGAAATGGCGGGGCGGTTCATCCATTGTGTCCTATTTCCAAAGGAGAGTCGAGAAAGAGAGAGAGTTCCGAGAGAGGCGGTGGCGCTACCTCTCTCTTTTTTTATAATTATATTAACTCAAAACGACGTCGTAAACGATGTCGTTTTGAGTGTTAGAATATAATTACAAAACGACATCGTATTACTTGAACGTCGGTGCATCCACGTCTGCAATTTTCGAGAGCCACGTCACTTAGGATTTAGGTTATGGTCAATACATGTGCAAATTGTAATTAAATCAATACTTCATGTATTATGGAGCTAATTTTAAATGTCATGTGCAAAATGCAAATTTTGTGAAATTTCGTGTATTTTCCGACTATTAACCTTACAGAAAATAATGGGTGTTTTTCATCTATGAAAATGGACTTATTAATAAAAATAAGATAAGTAATACCAAAGGAATAGTGAATAGTTAATAAATAGTTAAGATTAATTTATCTCAATTAAAAAAAAACATTAATTTATCTCAATAGTGAAATAATGTTTTTCAAAGAGTAATAACAAAATAAAAGAGACCATTGATCTTATCTCGACCCTCTTGATTAATAATTTGGGATACCAAACACATATAACCCCAAATTATTTATCTATCCAGACTTATAAGGCCTACCAAATATGCACTTAGAGTCTGGAAGGCATTCCCCCAGCCACTATTAATGTTTCTCCGGTGACATAAGCAGCATCGTCGGAAGCCAAATAAGCCACAGCAGCAGCCATATCTTGTGTAGTTCCAAGTCTATTCAGCAGCGTCTTCTCCTCCAAGCTTCTCTTCTGTAAAACATAACAACGATAGCGTCTCGTTCAACAATAACAAAATGGATATTTATTACTTCATTCTTACATACCATCTCCTCATCCGTGGTAAGAAATGACGCAAAGTGGGTTGGAACGAAACCAGGAGCAACGCAGTTAACACGGGTATCCGGTGCCATCTCAGCTGCAAGTGCCTAAGAAAGGGGAGGAAATCCAAGAAATTTGTAAAGAATGTAAGTATAAGAACATCTCAATCAAAATTCAATATATACTTTGTATGAATCAAGTCGCCTAAGTATCGTTAGTAATTTGCTCCCAATTGTTCAATCATTGCATAACTAAAGTCATTCTTTGATGAATGATAACTATGAATCAGACTCAATAGAATTTGATCAATCCTTTTTTTACTTGGTTGCTTAAGGCGGAGAATTTAACCAATAATTCTCTTTCTTCATCATCAATCGTATGCAAATAAATACCTTTGTGAGTCCAAGTAGGGCTGTTTTGGTGACCCCATACATCGCCAAGCCTTTGGGCGGATGGAATCCAGCTATAGAAGACACGAATACAATTGAAGAGCCTTTGTTCAAGTGAGGAGCTACTTCCTGTGACAGTGAAATACGCAGTGATTGGCAACCAAAATAAATATGTTTACTTTCAGTAAATGTTATACATCATATAAAATCGATGTACCTGTAGCAGAAGAATCGAGGTTTTAACATTGATCTCCCACAATTTGTCAAGCACTGATTCTTTAGTTTCCAGGATGCCGTCGACAGAAGGGTTTGCAGCAGCATTGCACACAACTACATCTAATTTTCCATATTTCTGTATAAATCAAGAAAAATTTGGATCCAATAAATAGACAACGACACTGGTATATAAATCGGAGAAATGCAAATTCCAAGCACCTAAAGTGGAACTAACTTTAAGCATGCATTTCAAAATCTTTAAAAAAAAGAGAGGTTTATTGAACTGGAAAAATAGAAAAAGAAACAAGAACACAGCCTGCCCGGCTTAAATTGGTTCAAAATTTTCCTCCCCAAGCATTAAATTCCAACTCTAGCGGAAAACAGAATACCTCACACTTGGAATACTCAATTGCTGCAAACAATCTCTAACAGTTCGGTTCATATTTAAATCCAAAATGCGAAAGAAAAAGATATATAGAAACACAAGACACCTAAGATCACCTTTCTAGAGGCCATCAAGTAAACTATATACAATCATGAATCGAAAAGCTTGGTATTTAAATTGCACGAAATTGGAAGTAGAGAGATTACTTCAGCGTATGATGAAAATCACCATTTTTGTAAGTGAATTTGCTACCAAACTAATTAAGGAAGAAATCCAACCAAAAAACGAAAATAAAAACCTCATCTTTCACAACATTAAATAGACAACGAAAGAGTCAAATTGATCACAAACTGTAACAATTTTCCTATGAAATAAGATTCAAAGTTAATATGCTATGCTTGAAACGAACACACCCTCATTTCCCAATACAGTTCTTATTCATATGTATCAAAACAGAATCTCTCTCTCTCTCTCTCTCTCTCTCTCTCTCTCTCTCTCTCTTATACATATTGGCAGTCTCTACCACAAGTGTGTGCAACTAAACTACAAGACTAAAAGGGTGTTTGTCTGAGCTTACAAGCTCTTGAGAAGTATTTGGCATAATAACATAAACAACGTATAACACGTGAAAATAAGTTCCTAAACAACGCATAAGCTCCCCCAAAAAATAAGTATCTCAATCCACCTTAATTTTCATAATCTTATAAAAAAATTAATCTACAAAAATATCTATATTATGAATTTTTATTTCTAATATATATCCTTCCAATTTCATCCATCCTCAATTTCCCTCCCTCTAATTATGATTTTCTCTCTATAACTTACAATTTTCACTCTCTGAGTTATGACTTATGAACTCAGTTTTATAACCTCTTTACACATTCCTACATCTTATGATGAGTTCTTATTAGTTGCTGTCGGAGCTAATAAGCTTTCTAAAATAAGTTTAGCCAGACACTTCTAACACTTAGATAACGCGATAAAAATGATAAAATTACCTGGATTGTGTTCTTGATCAGATCTTTCCTATGCTGTGCATTTGAAACGTGGCACACCAAACCCATCACTTCAATTCCTTGATTTTTAAGCTTTTCCACTGCTTCATCAACATTTGGCTGCGAAACCGGACACAAAATTGTATCACCAAAACAATCGAACTATAGAAATGATTAAACTAACCTTAATCCAAAGCCAAATTCGGAAGCCAATCAAACTAGTATCTCGAAATTCAGTAACAAAAGGTTAGAAAACATACTTGGCGGCGGGAGGAGATGACGACGGCGGCACCTTCTAAGCCGAGCCGCTCAGCTATGCCGAAGCCGATCCCCTGTGTGGAAGCCGTCACTATGGCCACTTTTCCTTGGAATCTTTTCCCGATTTTCTCCATTTCTAAAGATTATGTATGTATCAACTGAGTCAACGCTACGATAAACTTCAATTCAACAAAAAGGAAAATTTAGGATGAAGCCAAGAAACTGTGACATTTCTTGTGTAAGAACCGAGAAAATGCTCCTGAAATACCCTCGAATTATTCTAGAGTTTCACGGCGTTGGATAGAAGGTGGGTCCATGATTATGCATATTTGCTAAATTTATCAAACCGGCTGGATTCGGCCGCACCCAATTCAAGTAAGGATGAAAAAAAAAAAAAAAAAAAAAAGCTAGTACTCCCTCTATCTCCATGTTGCATAGGTACGGGGTGCGGATGCGGGGGCGATACGATACGAGTACGGGGATACGGGTTTTTAAAAATTATAGGGTGCGATTCAACAAGGATACATCTAATTATTAAAATTTTATAATATATAATGCTTATAAAATATATACAATTTAAATTTTTTTAAATTAATTATATGTAATTTACATTTTATTTTACCCAAAAGTTAAGCATTTTCAATTATATAAGTTAATTGACTAACAATATAACAATTCAAATATTATTAGTTCATATATAAGTCATAACTGAAAATAAAATTATCAAATAATCTTGTATAGGCCTTTCGTGCACGAGATACGTGAATTTCGCCTATGGAATTTGCGAATCCGATTTATTTTTATAAATTGTTTTAAAAGATACGCCACGTGGCGAATCGGGTGTGAATCCGACGAGAACCCGAGAGAATCGCACCCTAAAAGAATCCGATTCGCCGTACATGCTAATTTTTGAAGAATCCGTGCATCATAGACTCCCTCACACCTCACTTGCCTACTTCTTTTCAACATGATTATTAAAGGGACTAAGGGTGCATTATCTTTGATTGTAAAATTATCATGAGAAAATGATAGAAATGAAAAGGTAGAAAAATTTTATCATTTCCACTCTTATTATCTCATGTTCTCTTTGATGATTTTTTTTTTGTTTTTTTTATACTTCATTTATCCTATACACATGTTCTCTTTATTGAAAAATGATGGATAAATTGTTAAATAATTATATTACCCTTATTATTTACTCCCTCCGTCCACAATTTAATGCCCTGTTTGGCTTTAAAAAAGTGTCCACAAATTAATGCCCTGTTTTGCTTTTTGTACCCTTTTACTCTCCTACTTTTTCTATATTTACTACCCTTTGCCACTAATGGACCCACCTTCAAACACCTTTTTTCACTTTTATATTCTATATTTACTACACTTTATCACTTTATCACTTTAGTCAACTACCCTTATATTTCACCACAACACCTTTTTCAGCTTTCTTAAGCTCCGTGCCCACACCCAAATGGGGCACTGAATTGTGGACGGAGGGAGTACTATTTTATGTCATACTTTCAATTTTACCCTAACCGCTAACCCACCACCCTCCCCCACTCACCTTTCCTCCCCCATTTTTTTTTAAGTTTTTCTTGCCAGCCCCACCGATCCCATCCACCCCCACCCTCGCTCGCCCAACTTATTTATTTATTTTTTTAATTTTTCTCGTCACCCCCCACCACCCCACCTCCCTACCCCACGCCCCCACCCCCACCCAACCCACCCCACCCCACCCCTAAAATTTTTTTTTTATTTTTATTTTTCTCGGCACCCCCACCCCCACCCCTACCCCAAGTCCCCAACCACCCTTGCCCCATTTTTTTTTTTTTTTTTTTTCTTCGCCACCCCACCCCACACCACTTCTACCCCCCCCCCCGCCCCCACCCCCACCCCCACCCCCCACCCTCACCCCCCCATTTTTTTTCTTCTTGCTCTCCACCCCACCCCCCCCCCCCCAACCCACCCCCCCCCCCACCCACCCCCCCCCTCCCCCCACTCCAAAGATTTTTTTTTCTCCCCACCCCCCCCCCCCACGACCCCCCCACCCCCCACCCACCCTCCCCTCCCTCCCCCCCATTTAAAAAAAAAATTCTCGCCACCCCACACCACCTCCTACCCCACGCCACCCACCCCCACCCACCCCACCCTCACCCTCACCCCATTGTTTTCTCTTCTCTCTCCCCCCAAAAAAAACAATAATTTTTTTTGAAAATTTTACAATAAAATTAAAAAATTTAAATTTAAAAAAAAAATTGGGGTGGAGGGGGTGGGGGCATTGAGGTAGGGGGTGGGGTGGGGGTGGCGAGAAAATTTTTTTAAAAAAAATTGGGGGAGGGTGGGTGGTGGCATGGGGTAGGGGGGTGGGGTGGGGGTGACAAGAAAATTTTAAAAAAATTGGGGGGGGGGTGGTGGGGATGGGGGGAGGGTGGTGGGCATGGGGTAGGGGGTGGGGTGGGGGTCACGAGAAAAATTAAAAAAATAATAATTTCTTTTCGGTGGGGGGCGTTTGGGGTAGGGGGTGGGGTGGGGGTGGCGAGAAAATTAAAGAAAAAAAAATTAATTGTTCTGATTTGAATATGACCCACCCACTGTCATTCCTTGTGTTATGGACAAAATTGGAAGATCAAAAAAATATACATCATGGAAAAATTTTATCACACCTATTGGTCATGATAATATTTTCATGATTTGGGATGAAAATGTGGGAAAAAGGGCTGCCCAGGAACATTTTCCCTCCTGCCCGGAGAAAATCTTCTAACAAAGAGAACACATGAAAAAGATGGAAAATGAGGGAAATTATTTGTGGTGAAACGAGAAACCAACACCTAAACTAGAAAGCAGTAAACGACACCGGATTTACGTGGTTCGGTCGAGAAGACCTACGTCCACGGGGGTTTTGAGGGTTTTTCCACTATAATCGAGAGAGTGTTTTACACTTTACAAGTTATGGCTAGAAAAAATGACTATCCTCCTTAATCTATGCCTCAAGGCCCTATTTATAAGCATGAACATAAACTTAAGGCCCTTGGGCCCATTAGACCCCTAAAGCCCATTAGCCCAATGAATCAAGCCCAAGCCCCGATATTCTAATCTACATCTTGAAATTGAGCCATCAGAGCTGGAAAAGCGGAGCCGAGCTGAGCCAAGCTGAGAGTCAGGGCGATCCTGTATCAAATATCAGAAATAATCACACTAACAATAATAATAATGATCATAACTAGAAATATTCCTGTTATGTTTAGCACAGCGCTGGTGCATATTTCAGTCCTCATCAGCTACTCTCCCCTAGTCTGGTTGAATCGGGTATTCTTCGTGTTCAGCCAGCGAAGTGTTGTTAAAGCCAGCGCTGTGCTGTTTTCCTTAATCCCTGCAAATCATGAAAACATAAGAGTTTTAATACTTTAAGAAAGCAAAGATAAGCATTTTTCCCCTTGACTTTGGAATTGTAGTTCCAAGTTAGATTTCCTTCTTGTTTGTTGAATGTTGTCAAAGATAAATAATTTCCCTTTCTTTGGGCGCATAAGAAGACCAGCGCTGAGAATACCCCATATTGAATACTTTGCATAGATAAGCAATATAAATGCTTTATGTTGGATGAATCAGAAGACCGTTGCAAGAATACCCGAATAACATAGAAAGACCCATGTTGAAGTTGAGAAATATGATACTCTGATCATGTGAGAAAACCTGTCATAAATATTTGTCGAGTCTGAACAATATACCCTATTGTTGAGCGCGTATAAAATCCGCGCGTGAGAAGACCAATAGATAATCCGCGCGTAGGAAAACCCGCGCAGGAGAAGACCGATGGATGACAATAGCACGCCAAAAGCGGCTTATATCTCGCTGAGCAGCGATTAGAATAATCAAAGCCGCCATAGCGCAGAGGCGCAAAATAGTGTAGCCGTAGAGTAGAGCAGAGCATCCCGTAAAGTAGAACAAAGCGTCCCGTAGGTAATACCCAGCCCGGTCAGAGCAGTGAAAGCACAGTGGGGCATTGAAATCACAACAGAGCATGGAGTCATGCTAGAGCATTGAGATCATGCCAGAGAATTGGAGTCACGGAGCGGTGGCAAAGCATAGGAATCACGGACGGTGGCGAGCATTGGGGATCGCAGACGGTGGCAGAGCATAAGAATCACAGGACGGTGGCAGAGCATTGGGATCACGGACGGTGGCAAGCATAGGAATCACGGACGGTGGCAGAGCATTGGGATCACGGACGGTGGAAGAGCATAGGAATCACGGACGGTGGCAGAGCATTTGGGATCACGGACGTGTGCAGAGCATAGGAATCACGGACGTGGCAGAGCATTGGGATCACGGACGGTGGCAGAGCATTCCTTTGCTGCTTCCCTCCTTTGTATGCATTCCTTTGCTGCTTCCCATCCAAGCTTGAACACTCTGCGCGGAGCATGGGAGGACCCGGGGGTGCAACCAACTTTCGCGGCTTACGATTAAGAGAACACCCTGAACGGATCATGGAGGGCCCGGATGGCGCAACCAACTTTCGTGCTTACGGTTAAGAGAACACCCTGCACGGAGCATGGAGGGCCCGGGTGGCGCAACCAACTTTCGTGGCTACGGTAAAGAGAACACCCTGCACGGAGCATGGAAGGCCCGGGTGGCGCAACCAACTTTCGTGGCTTACGGTAAAGAGAACACCCTGCACGGAGCATGGAAGGCCCGGATGGCGCAACCAACTTTCGTGGCTTACGGTAAAGAGAACACCCTGCACGGAGCATGGAAGGCCCGGATGGCGCGACCAACTTTCGCGGCTTACGGTAAAGAGAACACCCTGCACGGAGCATGGAAGGCCCGGGTGGCGCGACCAACTTTCGCGGCTTACGGTAAAGAGAACACCCTGCACGGAGCATGGAAGGCCCGGGTGGCGAACACCCTGCACGGAGCATGGAAGGCCGGGTGGCGCGACCAACTTTCGCGGCTTACGGTAAAGAGAACACCCTGCACGGAGCATGGAAGGCCCCGGGTGGCGCAACCAACTTTCGTGGCTTACGGTAAAGAGAACACCTGCACGAGCATGAAGGCCCGGGTGGCGCAACAACTTTCGTGGCTTACGGTTAAGAGAACACCCTGCACGGAGCATGGAGGGCCCGGATGGCACAACCAACTTTCGTGGCTTACGGTTAGGAGAACACTCTGCGCGGAGCATGGAGGGCCTGGCCGGCGCAACCAACTTTCATCACGGCTTACGATTAAGTAGTAACCTCTGCGCGGAGCATGGAAGGCCCGGATGGCGCGACCAACTTTCGCGGCTTACGATAGCATCCCTCTGCGCGGAGCATGGAAGACCCTGGGGGTGCAACCAACTGTCGCGGCTTACGATAGCATCCCTCTGCGCGGAGCATGGAAGGCCCGGATGGCGCGACCAACTTTCGCGGCTTACGATAGCATCCCTCTGCGCGGAGCATGGAAGACCCTGGGGGTGCAACCAAACTTTCGCGGCTTACGATAGCATCCCTCTGCGCGGAGCATGGAAGACCCTGGCGGTGCAACCAACTTTCTCGCGGCTTACGATAGCAATGATTCCTCCGCTTTTCCCTCGACTTGCTGAGAAGCAATTTTGAATTTGTAAATTGGGGACTACGGGGTATACACCCTACTCCCCCCTCTGGTGACATGTGCAATGCTCTGCATGAACATGTTAAGTGTGTGTGTTTGGTGCTCATGTTTGTGATGATTGTGAGAGAGTTAGCATAACTACAATTCCCAAGTAACATAATTCAAGTTGCATTTCAAGCCCTAGCACATATGCAGAAGGTGTGCAGCTTCGTTTATTAATAATGTCCTATTTCAAGTCTAAGCACATATGTAGAAGTTGTGCAGCTTTCAAGATGATGTTGTGATTACACAAAGATCATATAAGTCATGGTTTTGCCCAAGTAAAGAAGTAGAATATTTCCCAAATCCCTATCATGTTTACATGTTCCCATAAAATACACTAAGATCATAATTTTGCCTAGTGATAAAGCATAATGCTCCCTCATCATGCTCACATGCTTCCACGAGATAAAGTTCAGCGAAGTACCTGAATTACCACTTACAAGTGGATTAGCTTTTCGTGTTATGGTGATTACCATACTTGTTCAAGTTTTTTCCCAAAGCTGTTTATCACGTGCTGTAAGAACTCTTGAACGAGAATATTAGTAAAATATGAGAGCCCCTTGAGACAGGGCTGCAAAGAGAATCCGAACCCTAGATTATATAATCCATTGCCACAACTTGATTCCCTTATTCATATACCGATGAATTCATTCAAATTTTCAAATCCCATCAAAGATCATATAAATCATGATTTTGCCCAAGTGATAAAATATCACATATCCCAATCAATGCTCCTCCCATTGATAGAGTTCAGCGAAATACCTGAATTACCACTTACTAGTGGGTTACCCTGTTTTACATTATGGTATTTACCATAATTGTTCAAATCATTCCCCAAATTTGTTTATCATGTGCTACAAAAATTCTTAAGCACATATATATTAGTAAAATATGAGAGCCCTTAGAAATAGGGCTGTAAATTAATTAACAAGTAAAAAAGTGTACGCTTTGCTTTTGCCAAGTAACAGTGCCGCCCTAAACATTTATTCCACCGAATAAAAGTTATGAGAATCCCCAAAAATGACACATAAATTAGAATATTTGTGTCCCAATGGCTGAAATTCACAATCCTGAAATCACGATTCTCAAAGAGAAAGTATAATGGATAAACAATAATTATTTGTCAGTGCATATGATATGAAACCACGAATTCAATAATGTCTTTAACCCAAAAACCCATGTCATGATTAGTCTTTTTGTGAGTATGTTCAGCAGCCCTGTCTTGACGCTATAACATTCCCCAAAAATTGAGCCTAGGACCCGAGCAAGTAACTAGCGGAGCTGTCATTTGTCCCTTATCAAGAGCTCCCATTAATAAACCATATTTATCTCGGCCAAGCGATCGTAGTGCTTTCAACAACGAGCAAATGTTGAATACCCGTCTTGGTGGCCCTGAACTCATAATGCAAAATCAGGGCTAAGTTAGTCCAGCAAAACGACAGAATTAATCCCCAAAATCAGAGCAAAAATCATAGCTAAATCACTCCCAAGTTCAGAGCTATACCACAGTAATATCAAGTCCCAAAAATCATAATAGCATCATAGCTTGCCAATAAAGTAAAATCACAACAATAACAAGCTCAAAAATCCCAAGAATCAGCACAGGGCAAATGATAAACTTAAAAAAGTCAATCGCTACATGATCAATGTATAACACCTTTTGTCAAACCCATCATATTTGGCATCTCGGTGCTCATACACCTGTACATATATGCAGATATAATCCTTGCGCAAACACCACAGAAAAAACATCAAGGTTGATATGTAAACTGCAAATTCATATCTCAAGTGCAGTAATGTAAATAAACGTAATCCCACAGAAAATTAAGTATAATAAAGACATTCCAGAAATGCATTTCATTCCATGTTTTGCCCTCACATTACTCGATTCAAACCAGCCAAGGTAGAACAACTCTCACATTTCTTTTCTCAGCAAAGCATCAGGAAACAAAAATCATAAAACAAGCAATCACTTGCCCAAATATGCACGCAAATATAAGCCCATATACACACAGATTCATGCATATATAGGTGCCTATGATTTTTCCACAAAAAGTAGGCCCAATATCCAAGGAAAACGTAAACCTATATACCCACATACAACATTTTTCAAAACTAGTTCATCTTTTCCCTAATTAGTTCAAAGAGAGATAAAGTTTAAAGAGATGTAGACCCGAAATCATAGCCAAATTAACTCCAAAATCACAGCAATATCAGCCTCAACTAAACCTTGCCAAAATCAGATATGATTCAGCCCATTTTTTCCCTAATCAATCCCAAACCAGATTCAAAACGGAGAGAAAAATCGAGATAACTTAGCTTCGATAATGTTAGCTCTGATCGAAGTCCTTGGTAACCACATCAGATGCTGCTTTCACATCGTTGACCCTTTCGACGCTGGAATCCCCCTAGTGCAGCGTAATTTGGTAATCTGCTGCAAGCTATGAGATAGTAGTATTGCGCTGCTGGCGGCGAATTACAGTTGCCTCAGTTTTACCATCTTTATGGCGCTAAGTGCTTGCCAGGCGGTAGCGGCTGTTTCTGCATCAACTCCTGGTGCCAGCCCTGATTCCCGAGACCCGCAGCTTCTAGACTTAAATCCAGCCTCTTGCGATGACCTACGATGTAGACGGTGATGGCGCATAGCTTGCCCCTCTCGATTCCCAAATTATACTCACCGAAGTCGGGCAACATTTCTGAAAATTTCTTGAGGTTGAATTTTGATGCCTTCACCGGAGATGGTGATCAATTGAGCCCTATAGAAATTATCAGAGCCGCATCGACTAAGTTTCCCGAGGATCTTGCGCTGGTTGGCCCAAACTATTGTTTCGCCGGTGAGGCAAACGAGCATCGTCGTTTTGAATTCACCGAGAATTCTCAGAGAATCCAAGAAAACTATCTTCTATTCCCTGCATCACAATACCCAACGGATATCAAAATCGAACATCGTCGAAAAATGTATATTGCTAAGAAATACATATGGATCTAAGAAATTGGGGGTTTTTCCCTCCGTCGACAGCCGGCGGCGCGTGCTGTGACAGCCCGTTGACGAGGATGAAGAGAGCAAGGTGAGGAGTGGTCGTCTGGTTGCCGGTGGCCGGTGTTATGCGCAGCTCCTGCGCGACGGTGATAGGTGGCACCCCAACGATTTTCTTTTTTCCTCGGTCGGTTGGCGTCAAAAGCTCCGAATCTGAAAAACCCGAACCTGTCAATTTGGGGAAAAACACTTGGGAATCGTGGCCGCCGCTGGCGTTCCAGAATTTCTTGCACTCTTGTTTCCCTAGCCGAGATTTCCTAGGGATTGCTGTGATGATTGGTCTCGATCCATATTTCATGGTTGATGATCCGCGAGCCCCCTGTTACTTGCCAGCATGTGGATGTAGATTTTTTGGTAATTTTACCCCAATTCTTTCCCTTTTCTTTTTCGTTGATGATGAACAGTGATCTCCCTCCAATGAACAGTCACCCTCCCGATGAACCATGACGAACAGTAACCCAAATCCCCAATTTCCCAAATTTTTTCGATGAACAATAATCTCTTCCGGTGAACATGCCGGAAAACACTCACGCCTTAGCTCAATTTCCCACAGACGGCGCCAGTTGGTGAAACGAGAAACCAACACCTAAACTAGAAAGCAGTAAACGACACCGGATTTACGTGGTTCGGTCGAGAAGACCTACGTCCACGGGGGTTTTGAGGGTTTTTCCACTATAATCGAGAGAGTGTTTTACACTTTACAAGTTATGGCTAGAAAAAATGACTATCCTCCTTAATCTATGCCTCAAGGCCTTATTTATAAGCATGAACATAAACTTAAGGTCCTTGGGCCCATTAGACCCCTAAAGCCCATTAGCCCAATGAATCAAGCCCAAGCCCCGATATTCTAATCTACATCTTGAAATTGAGCCATCAGAGCTGGAAAGCGGAGCCGAGCTGAGCCAAGCTGAGAGTCAGGGCGATCCTGTATCAAATATCAGAAATAATCACACTAACAATAATAATAATGATCATAACTAGAAATATTCCTGTTATGTTTAGCACAGCGCTGGTGCATATTTCAGTCCTCATCAATTTGTTTTCCACCCTTTTCCCACAAAGAGAACGAAGCCTAAGATTATAGTGTAAAATTATGTAAAGTATGTGAATCCATATATTTTTAAAAAAAATTATTACTCAAAAAGAAAACAGACCAAGTGAAGTGAGACGGCCCGAAAAGAAAATTAGGCCAAGTGAAGTGGGGCGGAGGGAGTAATAATTAAGGGACCGGCCTGTTAAGTGCAGATAATTCTATTTACAACACTGTTTTACTCCGTATAACTTCAATCTAAATAATAATAATTTATTATTTTATCCTAAAGTCCCCAGCAATAAATAATATATATATAGAGAAGGGTTCAACAGAGAAGCTAAATATTGTGGAGAATAGAGAATTCGTAAAATAAAAACGAACAGATCTATAATTTTAATGAACAGATCAATGTACCGCATGAACAACAATTTGCCCCGGGTTCGAATCCTGCTGCTGGCGAGTTTTTCTATATTTTTACTAAATACGTCTGTACATTAGTTATGTTGATCTGTTCGTAAAATATATAGATTTGTTCATGATGAATGAAAAGATAATTCTCTGTTGAACTCAACCCTATATATATATATATATATATATAGAGAGAGAGAGAGAGAGAGAGTAAAGTTCCGTGGAGAAGCAAATAAATGCAAAGAATGGAGAAGCAACACCATTCGTTGATTTGAATTAATCTGACGGTGACAGATTAGATTGGATATCATTTTACACGTCCTAAAGTATGTGAGAGGATATTTACGTAAATTAATATTAAGCCAATCACGTAATTTCCTTAATCAGATTTGGATAAGTATGGCAAATCTTAAAGTGTGGATACGTTATACTTTAGCGGTTATTCATTCCTATTGTTCATTGATTTGATGAAAATGACGAACATGAGCTGTTTCCTGTTGAACATATGTTATCGTTGATGAATGGTTATTGAACATATCTTATTGAACATGACCAGTTGCATGTTGAACATGACCAGTTAAGTGTTGAACATATCTCATCGTTGATGAATATTTATTGAACATGACCAGTTGCATGTTGAACATGACCAGTTGATTGTTGAACTTATCTTATCGTTGAAGCTTCATTCAGTTGCATTGCCGACTTCTTGATTCTCGCCGTTTGCCGAGGGAATAGAGAAGGAGATGGGGTCGTTGATGGTGAGAATCAGGAAGTCGGCGAAGGCTGCTGCCCGTTCTGATGAGAGAGCGAGGGAGATGGAGGCGGTGGAGGGCGGTGACAATGAGAATGGGGTGCCGAAAATTCAGTGACAAGAGTTCCTCGCCGTCGGAATAAGAAGCACGAACCTGAAATTGAACCACAAGAGTTCCTCGCCGCAGGAATAAAAACCATGAACCTGGAAGAAGAGACGACGTTCAAGGGTTTCTTCGAGGCGGTGGTGAGCAAGATGATGGCGAAGTAGGAGGAGCTCCACCAGAAGCTCATGGACGACATCGTGCGTCTTCAAGGAAATCGAGAGATTTCCGGGATCTGGGTAATTTTCCATAAATCTGATAGGATCAAATTGACGCATATAACCTTTTGAAATTATATAACCAAATTACACGGTTGTTTTTAATCATTTAAATGATTTGACGAAATAAATCTAGAGCGTTGGATGTGATGAAATGAACGATATAGATTTCTTCTTAATTCTTTATCTAAGGAGTGCTTTCTTGTTGAATCGAACCCTATATATATATATATATATATATATATATATGGTGTGGTTCTAGAGAGAACTATATTATTTGTGAGAACGTGAGAACCATCAAATCTAATGCATTCACTGTAAAAATTGATGCATTCGCTGTTAAAATTAATGCACTCCAAAAAAATAAAAATTGCTTCCTTCAGGATTCGAACCCAGGATCTGCATTCATCCAACAAGATGATACATCCACCGTAGATCTTGATAATTGAATGACTGATAATGGTTCTCCGTTCTTTTTTTATTTATGGTTCTTTCTTGAACCTCTCCCTATATATATATATATATATATATATATATATATATATATAGGGGTGGGCTACCGTGAGAGCACATCTTAAAATAAGAAATAAGAGCAATTTTTAATGTATGAATTTTATGGAGAACATGTATGAATTCGCTGTATAAAGGTATGAATTGTGAAAAATAAATTTTTGCTACCTTTGGGATTCGAACTCAGGACCATAAATCCATCCAACAGGATTACGAATCAACCGTAGATCTTGATGATCTAAGGGCTGAAAATGATTCTTATTTTATATCTTAAGAAATGCTTTTATTTTAGCCCTTCCCTATATATATATATTTCAATCAATGATCCAGATTATTTCCTGATTTGATTTTTCATGTAATTAAATAATGGTTAATTACATTTATTTAATCCAAAAAGGGCAAAAACGTCCACTCAAATCCACGAATTATGGCATCTGGTTGAACAAATCCCAAAAATTACTCTCTTCCAATTCTGGGACCTGATCCGTCAATGAACATAATAGGTGAACATTAGTATGTTCATTTGTTTTCCTATGAACATATTGATGAATATTAGTATGTTCATTTGTTTTTCTACGAACATTATCATGTTCATTTATTTTTCAACGAACACAGTACAAAAAAATCGATGAACATTTATTTTTTTTCTACAAACACACTACGAACACACTACAAACATGACAATGAACATTATAATGTTCATTATATTTTTCTACGAACACAGTACAAAAATATCGATGAACACATGGAAAAAATCGATGAACAAGGGCGATAGGCGGCGTCCTCACCAGAGGAGCAAGGGCGACGACGGCGACGTAAGATCTGAAAAGGGGAGGCGGCGGCTGGGCGGATTTGCTGTCGTTGCTGCCGCCGATCGAAGTACAGATGGGTGCATGAACTAGCGGAGCAGAGGAGGAGACGCCCACGACGATTGGGGAGGCGGAGCAGAGGAGGAGGCGGCGGAGCATCAGGAAGAGAGATGGAGGCGATTGGGGAGGCGGTGGAGCAGCAGCAGGAGAGATGGAGGCGATTGGGAAGGTGGCGGGGAGGAAGGCGGCGGAGCAGCAGGAGGAGAGATGGAGGCGATTGGGAAGGTGGCGGGGAGGGAGGCGGCGGAGCAGTAGGGGAGATGGGGAGGCGGCGGAGCAGCAGAGATGGGGAGGCGGCGGAGCAGCAGGGGATTAGGGAGGCGGCGGGGGAGGGGGGAGAGTGATTGAGAGAGAGATAGAGAGAGAGCGTGAATGAGAGAGAGTGAGTGAGATTAGGGTTAAATAGAAAATGACATGCTTAACCTTTTGATTATAAAATAAATGAAAATTAATAAATTTAATCAATTAAATTACCACCATTAGATTAAGTTAGATCAAGGAACCAGATTTGGTCTTCATTCTCTATATAGGAGAGTGGTCTCCATTGAACTCTCCCTTATATATATATATATATATATATATATATATATATATATATATATGGATGAGTTATACTAAGAATGCTATTTTTCGTGAGAAATGAGAATGATTGAATAAGCCAGTATATAGTATTGAATAAGCTGTTTGTAATGACTGCATAACATTTTTACCTGGGTTAGAATCTTGGAGGGAGCGAAAATTATATCTAATTAATTGAATTTCGTTATTCAGTCATTACAAGCAACTTATTCAACACTATATATGGCTTATTCAATCATTCTCATTTCTCACTAAACAAAGCATTCTTTGTTTAACTTTTTCATATATATATATATATATATATATATATATATATATATATATATAGGGTCAAGTTAAACAGAGAATTATTATATATTTCATTTTGAACAAGTCTATACATGTTACGAACAGATCAACATAACAAACGAACAGACGTATTTAGTAAAAAAATAGAAAAACTCGTCACCAACAGGATTCGAACCCGGGGCAAATTGCTGTTCATGCGGTACATTGATTTGTTCGTAAAAATTGTAGATCTGTTCGTTTTTGTTTCACGAATTCTCTATTCTCTAAATATTTAACATTCTCTGTTTAACCTTTCTCTCTCTCTCTATATATATATATATATATATATATATATATATATAGGGTCAAGTTCAACAGAGAATTATTTTATATTTCGTTCTAAACGAATTTATACATTTTACGAACAGATCAACATAACTAACGAACATACGTATTTAGTAAAAATAGTGAAAATCTCGCCCCCAGCAGGATTCGAACCCAGGTCAAAATGCTTGTTCATACGATACATTGATTTGTTCGTCAAAATCGTAGATCTGTTCGTTTTTGTTTTCACGAATTCTCTGCTCTTTAAATATTTAGCATTCTCTGTTGAACCTTTGTGTATACATATATATATATATATATATATATATATATATATATAGGGGCGCGCTCGAGTAAGACCCCCTATTTTTCGTGCAACATGAGTACAATGAATAAGACATATAATACTAATGAACAAAACGTATATCTAATGAACAAGATGTATATACTGATGAAAAATAAAAAATTCGTAATGAATAAGACATATATACTGATGAACGGGACCGTATATACTGATGAACAATGCAGTATACACTGATGAATAACAAAATTTAAAATATTCTGCTCCCTCCAGGATTCGAACCCTGCGAAAAAAAATCACCCTCCAGATACAATATCAGCCATAGGATTGATAAAATAAACGCATCAGATCGTGCCCTAGATCTCACTAAAATTAGGGGGTCTCATTGGAGCGGCCCCCTATATATATATATATATATATATATAGGGTGGGGATCTACAAAGAATCCCCTTAGTATAAAGAATAAGGAATTAATCCTAACCTTGCAATCTGAACATATTAATGGCCAGGATTACATTTAGGCAGTTATTAATTCCTTTTTTATATTTTCTGAATAAGCTGAAAAATCAATTAAATATTCGAAGAGGGGTGTATCTGTCAATTTCCTTATTCACTGAACTGTAATTCCTAAATTAACGTCGGAATTCTCTCTCCCTTCCCACGACCATTTTGCAAACCACCTCCACTCAATTCAGAAAACCTACAACAGAGGCAAATTCATCCTTCTTCAATATATCAATGGTGAGGCCGTCGCCGTCGTCTGCCTCTACCGGCGTTGCTCCACCTGAGTCCAACGCTCCTCAGTCTTCTCTTCTCTCAATTTCTCAAACCCCAAATCGCAAAATCGAGATGAATTGGTAATTGGTCGTAGCGCTTCCCTGCACTTTCGGTAATCGAGATGAATTGGTAATTGGTAATTTCTCAAACCCCAATTTCTCCTCAGTCCGGCGCTTCCCTGCACTTTCGCCTACTGCCGCCGCGGTCTAAGATCGGTGATTGGTCGTCGCGCGCATCTGAAGGCGCCGCGGCGTGTCCGAATTTCATCCACTCATTGGTACGGCCTTTGCCTGAAAAAGCCGCCACCGTTGGGACTGCTGGCTATCACCGAAGCCGGATTCTGTCCGCGATTTTCGTTGATGTTGGGTCATGAAATCGGCGAGGTTCACCATTCTCCTTCTGATTAGACTGGTACATGGCAGATACACAACCTTGGTTAGCTCTGGACCTTATATTTCAGAGTTGATGTTGCAGTCGCTCACTGGCGGCGCGACCATGGCTGCGTGGATCTTGTCGTCCAGCTCTGGCTGCCTTGGTCAGCTCTGGCTGCCTTGGTCAACTCTGGCTACCTTGGTCTGCTCTGGCGACCTTGGTGATTTCCAGCTCTGGCGTCATTAGTCAGGTCAACTCTGGCTACCTTGGTCAGCTCTGGCGGCCTTGGTGATTTCCAGCTCTGGCGTCATTGGTCAGCTCTGGCTGCGTAGTAATATTCAGTACTGAATAATAGTTATTCAGAACTTATTGTGTGATATTCAGTATTGAATAATTTATTTTTCAGAACTTATTCGATTAATAATAAAGCGGTATTCGATTAATTTTCAATATTATTCAGTATAGTTTTAGTGAATAAACGTTCAATGTTTGTGAATAAAGTGAACATTATTCAAAATAATTTTAGTGAATAAACTTTCAATGTTTGCGAATAAAGTTAAAAATGTACTGAATAACGTTACAAAATATGAAATATAGACTCTGTTGAATTAACATTTAACTAATCTGAATAATTTCACATATTAAACTGAATAAACTTTCAAGTTGTGCGAATAATATGAACAATCTACTGAAAAAGACCACCAGAGCTGTCAATCACTCACCTACGTCGACAGAGCCGAAAATGCACCCGAGCATGGCTGAAAAGCCGCTGCTTTGCTCTACTCTGCTCTACTCTACTATAATCTACTATTCTATGCTCTGCTCTGCTCTACTCTATTAGCTGAATTAACGAACACGTAAATGATGATTGAATTTTTTAACTAGATTATGCATTGAAAGAAATAAAACTACAATAGGAAAGAAGTTTTGACCTTGATAATTTTTTTAATATAATATTGCAGAAAAAGAGATAAAAGGTGTGAGTGAACGAAGAAAGCAACAATCTTAAATTAAATTGATGTGAAGATTAACTCGAATCATATTTTTCCATAAATATAAGGATTCTGATATCTTAATTATGGGAACAATCAGGTATAATAAAAACGACAATTACTAACATATCCTTTCGGAATTAAAATACAACAAAAAATCCGCATCATTGTGATCCATTGGATCATCTAATTTTAACACATGGGATTGATTCCTTATTCTTCCTACATATGGCTTTTTTTTTATCCCTCCCCTATGTATATATATATATATATATATATATATAGGAATTGGTTCAATTGAGATTTATATATATATTGAGATTTTGAGATAAATGAACATATAAGTATATTTTGATGAACTTGTCAATTAATTTTTATGAACGCGCGTTGGTCTGGGGTTCAATCCCTACAAGTGGCGTGTTTTTTAAATAAATTAAATAGATTCATATGTTCATGAGTTATATTGGTTATGTTCAAAGAATTTATTGATATGTTCATTTATCTCAAAATCTCAAAATATTTAAAATCTCAATATAAGCTAACCCTATATATATATATATATATATATATATATATATATATAGAAAAGTTAAACAGAGAATGCTAAATATTTAGATAATAGAGAATTCGTGAAATAAAAACGAATAGATCAATGTACCGCATGAACAACAATTTTCCCCGGGTTCGAATCCTGTTGGTGGCGAGTTTTTCTCTTTTTTACTAAATACGTCTATTCGTTAGTTATGTTAATCTGTTCGTAAAATGTATAGACTTGTTGAAAATGAAATATATAATAATTCTCTGTTTAACTTGACCATATATATATATATATATATATATATATATATATATATATAGGGTTAGGATCATGAACAAAAGCACATGAACAACAATGTTCATGTCTTACTGTTGAACAAACCGTTGGATCTGCCCAAATCAACGGCTAGGATTAGTTTCTAATTCTCACAAAATATTGAAGTTCTCATAGGATCCTCTCCCTATATATCAAATATATATATTTGATAAATTAACAGTATTAAATAAAGAAATTTAAAGGTCGCACCACAGGAGACTCGAACCGAAGATCATTGGTCTTAGGCATTAATCCCTTACCGCTTGGTCAACATATGCACATACCAAATAATATAATTTTATTCTTTCATATGCTATCTCTTCTTATAATTTAGTGCAAGTCTTTGATTAATCTCTTCTTCATTTCTTTCAAAAAAATACTTATTATCATTATCTCAAGCAGTGGCGGAGCTAGGAATTTTTTTTTTTTGGGGGGGGGGGGTGAACTGTTACGGGGGTTCGGGGGCGGTAGTCCCCGGAAATTTTTTTTTGGGGGCATTCAATACATTTTAGACATTTTTTACTAAAATACAAATATAATCATAATAATAACAACATTTTTATAGATAATATAGTTCAAAACATTTACTAAATTTTTTTTGGGGGGCATTCAATACATTTTAGACATTTTTTACTAAAATACAAATATAATAATAATAATAATAATAATAACAACATTTTCATAGATAATATAGTTCAAAACATTTACTAAAATTTTTTTTGGGGGCATTCAATACATTTAGACATTTTTTACTAAAATACAAATATAATAATAATAATAATAACAACATTTTCATAGATAATATAGTTCAACATTTACTAAAAATTTTTTTGGGGCATTCAATACATTTTAGACATTTTTTTACTAAAATACAAATATAATAATAATAATAACAAGGCTTGTCACATAAATCTTTACATCAAATGAGACAATCTGGTAGTTTATGATGAACTTTGTTTATCCAAATTAATGGGCATGTTGGGACATTCGGTTAATCTCCCCGTGCTCTCTAATAAGAAAATGAGCAATTTTGGTATGTTATGAACTAAATTTGGTAGTTTCCTTGACCACTCTACCTTCCCATTTTCACCAATAAATCTGAAGAATATTTTTTTACATGAGGAATCTCTACGAAAAATGATGAATGAATATGCTGATTTCGAAAAAAATTGGTTTTGTGGTGTTTGGCTGTTTGCAGTGGCCATTGCTCTCTGGTTGATAACAGGAGACGGCAACCATCATGAGATGTCAGTAGTTTTGGCTTTCGGGAGCTACTGCTTGGATTTGCATCAAATAATATAGCCACTGATAATTGTAGTCAATTTTGGAATTAATAGAAATGGTGTTGAATAATAAAGAAAACTCGAGAAACAAGAAGAAGAAGCTCTTCATTATTTGCTTCAAAAATAACAAATACAAGTGCATGGAAGCTCTTCATGCAGCAAGTGTGACGTTGCATGCAAGCTATCTACTAATCAAATGCTGACAACTAAGCTAACAAACAATACAAGAGAAGCAGCAATCAGCTGTGACGCGGAGCTATGCAACCTATTCATGCATGCTCTTTAAGCTTCAACGCACCCCCTCAATATGGAAAGTACATACTCATGAATCCCATCTTGTGCCGACAATGGTTTAGTGAGAACATCTGCCAGCTGCAAAGCATGAAGAGGCTTGATGAGACCTTCCACAAATTTGTCTCTCACATTGTGGCAATCGATTTCAATGTGCTTCGTTCACTCATGAAATACTGGATTGCAGCAGATATACACGCCTGCCTTATTATCACACTAAAGATGAGTAGACTTCTGCTGTTGTATGCCAAAATCCAGAAACAAATTGCGAAGCCAAGTAACTTCACAACTTGCTTGTGCCACCACAGCAGAAGATCTAGAAATGGTAACCTATTTCTTTGATTTCCATGATATGAGAGAGGAGCCAAGAAATACAGCAAAGCCAGTGACAGACCTACAAGTGGTGGGGCAAGCGAGTTCGAGGGTTTTTTAGGACAGTAACTTAGATTGATTTGGAAATTAGGACAATAACTTTCGGACTTGTAAAAATAGGACACTAATTTTTTTTAAGAGTAAAATAGGACACTAATTAATAAGTATTGCATCCGCAGGACATTTTTCGGCCAATTATAAGCCGAGAAATGTCCTATTTTTACCACGTTTATTAATTAGTGTCCTATTTTTACTCTAAAAAAAATTAGTGTCCTATTTTTACAAATTCGAAAGTTTTTGTCCTAATTTTCAAATCAACATAAGTTATTGACCTAAAAAATCCTCTGACTCTGGGGCAAGCAGCCCAATTTGCATCAGAGAAAGCACTCAAGTCCATACTAGAAGTAGTAATTAGCAAAGAAAAGAGCATGCCCCAAAGTTCCTTTAAGATATTTCAGAATTCTGAAAGCAGCATCCATATGCCCTTCACACGGTTTGGATAAAAACTAGCTCAAGTTGTGAACAACATATGTTATATCAGGCCGACTAATACAGAGGTATAACAACCTACTAATCAATCTCCTCAACTTGGTAGGATCAGCCAAGAAAGGACCTTCAATTAAGGCCAACTGCTTTCTTTAACCGAATCCATAGCATATTTTCTTTGACATAAGGAAATACCTGTGTTGTTTCTGGCTATCTCAAGTCCCAGAAAATAAGTAGGCTTACCCAGATCTTTGTACTTGAAATGTGTACCAAGAAATTCCTTAAGAGAACTGACCATATCAGCATCATTACTGGCCATTAAAATATCATCCACATAATTAAACCACTAAACCTAAGAACTTGTCTTGGTCCTTTTTAAAGAAAAAAGAGTGATGAGGCCAAAAGCTTTAAGAACCTCAGAGAACTTAAGGTACCATTCAGTGACGTAGCCAGGCCCCAAGGCGATGGGTGCAAAAATATTTAAAATAACTAAAATAATTTATGTAAATATAATATAATAAAATATTATTACAAACCACAATAATTCTCTATGATTACTCATGAAACGGAGTAATATGAACTCATTATCAATTGTAAAAATAATATTTTTCTCAATATAATTAAGTAACAAGACAGCGACGATCTCTCGTTCTATTTTGAAGCTGACTTTTTATAATTTTCATGGCAAAAAAGCTATTTCTATGGTGCCATAGGTATATATATTTCTGTATTCCCTTTGTCCTCTCACAATATATCTATATATAATTTTGTGAATTTAGAATTTGGATAATGTAAATATATCCGTCCATGAAAAAGAGTACCATTTGGGGTTCGACTCGAGTTTTAAGAAAGTTGTTAAAGTAGGTGTAGGTGAGATAAATGTATAAGTGTTAATAGGGGAATCTACCCACATTGATAAAATGTCTTGCAAAACTACCCACTTTCAAAGTCAAAGACCGAAAAGCAAGTTTGATGGTGATGGGTTGCTTGGTTTTTTGTGTAAAAGTTGATGATGATGGAAATTGTGTAAGAGTTGTGTAAGAAAACAGTTAAAATTGGTACAAAATGTGAGAAAATGTGAACTCACGTCACTTTCATGCATTATAAGATTAAATAGATTTGCAAATTTTGAATAAATTAGGGGACGTTTGTGTGTTACAAACATTAATACGAAGGCCAAAAAAATCACGAATATGTCAATTCTTAAGCAAATTTTTTTTTGAAACCAGTAAACCACGTATCCGCCAGTAATTCGTAGCCGGCCGCAGTAGCCGCTGAAGTTTGTGACCGGCGGCTACTATTCAGCGCCTACTAATTACTGGCGGATACTTGTGTTATTCGCTTCAAAAAAAACAATTTGTTCATAATTAACATGATTGTGAATTTTTATCCTTCGTTATTTTGTATTGTTACATATGCACCGATATTTTTAGATTTTTATTTAATTTTACAAGGGGAAATATGAGAGATAGTGAAATATTTACAGTACAAGAAGTACACATGGATGGGAAATATGAGAGATAGTGAATCTGCCAAAATTTGGATTATAGTGGGGGTAATAACACTCACTTTATGCATGATTTGACTACACATAAAATAATAGACTTGCACATAAAATAATAAGAAATTATATACCAATTATTTGGAAATTCATATATTCGGCAATGAACAAATATTCTATAGCCAAAAACTACAGTATCCGCCATAAAATTATTTTCTTTATCAGTAGCCGCTAACAAAAAAGGTATGGCGGCTACTGGGTCATTTGTACGATTTTCTGGCGGATACTGGGTCTTTGAGGCAGAAAATATTATTTTGTCTCAAAATATGTATAATTTTTAATTTTTCAGCTTGTTATGAATGTTTAAATATAACATACGCATTCCTCTTCTGTATTTGTTGTTTTTTTTTTGTTAATTTTTTAGTAAAATATTAAAAGTACATACTGAGAAGGTGACTCTGCAAAAATTTTGGTTGTAGTGGGGCATTAATGCTAATTTTATGCATGTGTGAGGTGACATGCAATAATAGATTGAAGCCGTATTGAATGAACACTACACTTCACGTGAACTTTTTGTAAGGAATCAGGTTTAGTCCTTATAAGGCTGCATTTGTGAATGACCAAAACACAAATTGAAATACTCACCTTGAATTTCAGAAATTCAGGCATACCCTAAAGATTTGAGTGGTTTTGTGCGAGAGCAGGCAATTTGTGTTGAATTTCAGCCCGAAAAGGTGATTCTCCTATATTGTTTGTATAAATTATAGTTTGCATGTTTAATCGTATGTTGTTTTTAACGTTGAGAGCATGTTTTACGTTATTTTAATGAATTTCTTTATTATCTGAACTTTAAAAGCATTTTAGGGAAATATTAAACCTGTTTCTAATATAATTGAATGTTTTGAACAAAAAAACTAAACTATCCGCCAGAATTTCATTAGCCGCAGACAATAGCCGCCGACCCCACAAGGTCCGCGGCTACTGGTGACGGATAACAATATTCTGGCGGATACTTTATTTTTCGAGCTTATTGTGATGTTTTAAACTTTTTAAGCGTATTTTAATACCATATTTTATGTGGTTTTATAGATGGAATTCGTGAGATACATATATGTGAGATACAACGGAGTCGTCGATGGTATACACTATGTTGGCGGGGCTACGGAGGTCCTTCCCCTCTTAAATGAAACAGTTGCGAGCCTGATATACAGCATCAACAATGTGCTGACAACGCATTCGTTGAGCCCGAACTATCAATTGTATTATTTGGCGACCAATCGATTTGGAAGGGAGACGAAATGCGTAATAAGTGACGACGATGATGTGCAAGGCTTGTTGGAAACTGCAGAATATCCCATGGTGTACGTTGAGCACAACAACAACCCAGTCGAAGAAGCGTACATCCCTACTTTTGATTTTGGCCAGGCTTCGGGATACGGAGATGATGAAGCACAATCTAGTCAGTATGAGACGTCGTATCATGCTCGCGAGAGCGCGCCTCCAACACAGTACTTTTCATAGGATGGGCAACCGTTGGACGAATCCGCATGGAATCTGTATGAAATGTGCGGGAGATTCAACCAGGTGCGGACGGATGAAGCCGTACAACCTGAAGACGAAGCCGAAGAACCTGATGACGATTCTGATGAAGAAGACGAAGAATACGATCCAACGAACGAGTCGGGCACAGATTCTGCCGCCTCTGAGGATTTATTAGACGATGATCTGATAGAGTTCACGGCGACCGAGCGAGCAGGTTGGATCCGACAAAGTAGAACCCGTCACGGAAATCCGACGAACTCGACCGGTGATCTATCTAATTGGATAGTTCCGTTGATTCCAGTGGACGCCACGACTTCGCTCGTTGCTCGCGAGAGTGAGCTGTCCAGAGTTGCTGATTTGGGGAAGAACTCTTTTTACAACAGTAAAGAAGAATTGGTCCTTGCTGTTGGCTTCTGGAATATGAAGCAAGGGGCTGAGGCAAAAGTTGTACGCTCAGATCAGGGACGCCTCTATTCCAAGTGCAAGCACTCTGATAAGTGCAAGTTCGATGTGCGTGCATCTTGTCACGGCGGAGGGATGTGGGGAGTGCATAAGTTTAAAGAGCACTCTTGCCAAGGGGAATTGGGCATTTTGAAACCAATAAAGGCACACTCGAATGTGGTTGCAGCTTATGTGGAAAAAAGAATACGCGATGACGGAGAGGTCATTAAGCCGAAATCTATTATGGCGGAGTTGTTACGTGAATTTGGCGTCAGAATCAAGTATGATGTCGCGCTGCGTGCAAGAAATCTCAGCTTAGAGAAGATATACGGTCGAATTGATGATTCGTTCCTTCTTCTGCCCAAATATTTGTATGCCCTAAGTCAAGCGAATCCAGGCACCGTGATGGATTTGGAAGTAGACGAAAACAACCGGTTCAAACATCTGTTTCTTGCTCTTGGGGCTTCCATCACACCTTTCTTCTTTTCGCTTCGACCAGTGATTGTGATCGACGGCACACACTTGAAGGGGAAGAACAATGGTATTTTGTTCGTCGCCGTGACAAAAGACGCAAACGAGCAAGTTTTTCCGTTGGCATTTGGTGTCGGGCCGATCGAGAATGATGAGTCATGGAAGTGGTTCCTCTCAAATGTGAGACAAACTTTTGGTCAGCCCGACAACTTACTAGTTGTCTCTGATGCGCATGTCTCCATTGCTAATGCTGTGAAGAGCGAGTTACCAAATGCTACTCACGGTCTTTGCTACTACCACTTGCAGAACAAAATTAAGGGCTATGGGCAAGCTGTTGTTGAGCTTTTCCGCCAGGCTGCATACGCCTACACGGATTCAGAATTTTCACGTGCAATGTCGGCTATGGCTCAATTGAAGCCAGCGGCGTACGGGAAGTTGATGCGCGTAGGCCCTGAGAAGTGGGCACGATCACAAAGTCCGGTGACCCGTTATAGTTTTCTTACATCTAATGCTGCCGAGGCTTTGAATGCCCGTTTGTTGTGGGCCAGACGCCTTCCTATATGCTCCATGCTGGAGGCAATCAGGATGGTTCTGGAGCAGTGGTTCAATGACAGACTTGCGTCTGCGGAAGAGAGCGATGATATTCTTACTCCAGAGGCAACACAGAAGATCAGTGCGGAGATCTCAAAGAGTCGTCGCTACACTGCGAAGAGGACCTCCGAGAGAAAATACAGGGTTCGTGCTGGTGATCGTCGCTTCATGGTTGACCTTCAAGCGAAGAGCTGTGAATGCAATGAATTCGACCTGGACGGCATGCCGTGTTCTCATGCGATTGCAGCCATTACGTATGCTAAATCTATTTTATTATAAAATTACAGTTATTAGATGCCTACTAAATATTAGCTTTCTTTTCGCAGTGAGGCGAAAGAGCCAGTGGAAGATTACGTGGAAGCTTACTACCTGCGGAGTTCACTGGTTCAAACATACTCCGGAGCAGTAAATCACTTGCCTCCCTTAGAGCATTGGGAAATTCCGTTTGAAGTTGCATCTGATATTGTTTTGCCAAACCTTTCTCGGCGACAAGCTGGTCGACCAAGAGAATCTAGAATTCCTTCAGCTGGTGAGAGGCCGACTCAGAGGACTACTACAGCGGATGCATCAAGTAGTCTGGGAAAACGAGCACCCAAAACCTGTGCTCTATGTGGCTCGCCTGGCCACACACGTAGAGCATGCAAGGGTACGGGCTGGGAGCAGTAGTTTAATTACCTTTCATTCCAGTAATTGATGTTCTGAAGTTGGGAGTATTGGATACTGATTGAATAAATTTCGAAGCGGTGTCATTTGCATAATATCGATGAACTAGCAAGCACCATGGAATGCTCACTATCCGCCAGTAATTAATGGTTTAGCACTAGTAGCCGCCCAACAAAAAACATCAGCGGCTACTGGCCGCGGATATGTATTTACTGGCGGATACTTTGATAATTAGCGGTTTTTTGATGTTTTAGAAGCTATTGTGTTGCCTGATTTGAAATATTTGAAGCAGAAAACACACGCCTTTAGTAATGATCCAACATGGACATGTCTTAACAATTATGAGTTGAAATTATGAATGAGACTTTGGAGAAGTGAACAATGTTTTATATAAAAGTTTAGTTAATAGCATAAAACACCCAAAGTATGCTTTTTTATGCATTAAACTATCAAATAAGACGTTTAGCCCAAGTAGCCGCCAGAAATTAATTACCCGCCTTGATTAGCCGCTGAAATGTTTTGAAGCGGCTACTGCTTGCGGATAATTATTTACTGGCGGCTAGTTGCATAAATCATCTTATTTCATAATTTTATCTAGGATGCAAGTGGAAAATCATAGAAAAATACTCAAAAAGATACTGCAACCTCTAATCAAAACGTCATTTGCATAATTATCATTTAAATGTACAAATACATAAGCTATTTCGATGCGGGGATGCAAAACTCGTAGATGCTACTGCCTATCTTGCGCCTATAGTCGGCGGCGTGCCCATTGCCCCACGCAAGGCTCGGCGAGCCTGATATCAGACGCTCCACATACATGCACGCAAAAACACCGGAGCTGCATTGATCTGGCTGCTGAAACTGCTCATTCTCGTCGGCATATTGGATTTTCAACCTTCGCCATTGGAGGTTTTCCAACGGGTTGTCGACAATCGTGGTCCTTTCGAACCACTGGGACACTTCAAGCATCTTACCCAACAGGCACTGCAGTGGATATAGGGCGGCGATCACATCGAAGCGCTTCTGCGGCAGGGTCTTGAACAACTGCGAATCGAAGATGTCGCAAACTCCACTCAGCAAATCCACTCGGCATGTAATGTAACGTCCACACACATGTATAGGCAAAATGAGTTGCACACGCAAATGCAATTGGTGAAGAGGAAATAAAAAATGAACTACTCCAACATATTTATACTGTAGATATATATGTGTACCGTTGTGGCATGCATCCAAGAGCCATGAGTCGAAGATACCCCCTGCCCATGCACCATATACATCTTCTTGGAATGCGGTTGCCACGTAGCAAAAACTCCGTCGGAAAATCTAAACCGCCCTTCTGCCTTCGAGGGAAACATTTCCCGCCACGCTGACATCAACTCCGTGAATTCATCATCGAAATATTTCTGCAGCAATTAAACATTATATTAAAAGCATATTTGATTATAATTCTGTATCCAATAATAATATTTAATTAAATGCTTACGAATAATTCTGTATCCAATACGATAGTGGTCCTCGCATCAACACCGTCTATCAAGTCATCACCCCTCATCAACCTCGATCTCATCGTCATCATGTAGCAATCAACAGCCTGCACGTACTTAAATGTTAGTAACAAGTGACCAGACTTACATGATAACAACTGATTCATAAATTAACCAACATTGGACGAGAGGTCAGTCCTCGTGTTTTGCATAGTGGTCCAAAAGCTAAACGGGAGAGGGTGTTCGCTCTCTACAACCGACATCGTCCGGTAGTTGCCACGGTTGCCAGCTTTCATCATACGCTCAAACCCGTCAACATACTGTGAGTCGACGGGTCTCGGCACGGCGCTGTGCACGTATGGTGATCGAAGTGCAGCCGACGGGTTTCGTTCTCGGCGGCTTCTGCGTGGAACCTCTGGTGCACAAATACTGAGGGGAACAGCAGCTACTGCCTCAGAAACTGCCTCAGAAACTCCCTATAATTTAGAGTGAGATCAACGCAAGTTGAACAATGTTGACATAATTTAAATTAAATGACTTGTAAATTTAATGCAACGACAACATACCCCACTAAACTGCTTCCAATACTCGTGCATCTCATCTTGAGTCAGGATCGGAGCCGAAGAACGGGCCGGCTCAACAGGGTATGCTGAACTCGTGCCCGGCTCAGCCCACGAGTAGCGTGGCCCACCATAAGAACTGGACGCCTCGAATAGGGGCATGTGGTGGACACCCATGTCCGGAGTCTGCACATGCCCAAAACTAGTCGGGTGTCCAAACGGATCATGCTGCCACTGCGGGGTGTGCATGGCATCACCAGTAGTCTGTCCCACCTCTCGTGCAGGAGACTCGTGTGCAGGGGATCAGTGATGCGATGGGGCCTCTGAGGATGTAGGCTGCGCCGGATCGGAGTCGGGCTCGGGCTGGGGCTCGCGTCTCTTGTCAGACTGAGATCGTGGAGCAGGTCTGGGCACCCGTCTCCCGGCATTGACGCCTGCCACCGATAGCCAGTAAGATGTCTTGGCCTCGTACTCATCGGGGATCATCTCCCATATCCCGTTCTCCTAGAAACAAAAAAATTGTAGTCAAACATTAATATTCATAAAATAAAATAATATTAACAAATAAACAACTAAATTATTACCGGAGACTCAAAAAAACTCTATAACCCATCCAACTTGGTCTTCACGAACGTCCACCTCCGAAATCTAGGGTAAACCCCCGCATTGCATATGGCTATGGCTGGGCCCAATTCGGGAATTTTCTCAAGACCCCAAATGAATAGGGCCCAAGAAGGACCGTAGAAGTGATACTTTTTACAATCCTTTTTGATTGTGCTGTGCTTCAACCTGTAGTTCAAGCTCCTATACGCGGACGATCCCCAAGGAAATCTGGAAAAGGCCGGCAAATCATCCACCAGCTTCCAAGTCCAGGACTGCACGGGTCGGCGCACGTCCACTCCTAATACAAATGCGTGTAGCACCAACAAGTGGGCCACACGGAGGTACAACCCGCCGTCGGGGTCAACCACTGGATTGACGGTGTCGAAATATATATCCGCCAGGTCCCGCACTGACACCGGCTGAGAGCGACAAAATTGTCTAAATGTCTGAGCCTGCCTCATATCGTGCTCAGCCTCGGGGTCAAAAGGATCATCCCCAAAGGACAATCCTGTCACTAGAGCGAAATCTCTCGGAGTAAACTCAACGTTCCTCCCGTTGATGTAGAAGCAGATCTCATCATCCTCATCGTCTCTCGTGATCTTAAGATGACGAGAGACAATATGGTGCAATGCAGCATTGCACTTCTAGCCCGGCTGCCAATCCAACATCATCCCAAAGCACCCCTGCCTGAACGTATTCTCCAGTGCAAAACCGCCAATTTCGTTTAGTCTCGAGACTACTGTCGATAGGTAACTAATATTGTTGTACGTACTGATCTCAACTGTTGGACGATTGATTTGCTCGGGCCTCGAATAACGGACCTATTCAATACAAAAAATAACTCAATTTACAAAACATAATGAATTAACAAACATCAACTAATAATAATGTATAATTAACTATTAAATTACTAGAAACATAAATAAAACAATATAGAACCACAATAAACAAGTATCCGCCAGTAATTAATTTTTTTAAGAAGTAGCCGCCGGGTTTTTTCAAACCCGGCGGCTACTTCTTAAAAAATTTAATTATTGGCGGATATTAGGTAATTATGGTTCTATATGTTTTTTCTAGTATTTTATCAATTTTTAAATTCTGAATAACCCAAAAAAACGTTATTATTTTATGCGTAATACAGTAAAATTAACCTAATGATCTAAATAGACGATTAAATATATTAAATATGCTTCAACTAAATAAAAATTCTAACAACACTGAAACTATACTCAAACTTGTAACAACACTCAACTACACTATATCTAACATATACGAAACTTATAAATAAATCTAACAAATACTATATCTAAATCAAAATTCAATACTATACAAAACATATAAAAATTCGAAACATATAAATTCTAACATAAAAACATATAAATTCTAACATAATGATTCTAACATAAAAATTCACCCATATACAAAACATATAAAAATTCGAAACATACAAAACATATACTTACTTAAAAATATACAAAATTCGAAACATATACAAAACATATAGATTCTTAAAATGTAGTATACTTACTTGGTTTGAAGAAGAAGCCATGGCGTGAATGGATTTGAAGAAGACGAGCAATAACCGTGAATTGTCCCCCAAAAATGGCGTATATGCCTTCCCTCTCTCAAGAACTCTTTTTTTCCTTCTCTAATTCAAAATGACCAGCGGCTGATTTTTTCCTTCTCTC
This sequence comes from Salvia miltiorrhiza, assembly GCF_028751815.1. Taxonomy (NCBI): domain Eukaryota; kingdom Viridiplantae; phylum Streptophyta; class Magnoliopsida; order Lamiales; family Lamiaceae; genus Salvia; species Salvia miltiorrhiza. The sequence goes on from NC_080388.1 coordinate 12,315,302, forward strand.
AAGTGTGGCTGCTTCTCTACCCCAATACCCTAATTTAACATAAAATATTGTGTAAATGGGCCCTACCCAATTTATATCTCTTATCAAATCTTCACCTTTTTCAAACAAATCCCACAAAAAGCCGTGCCCGCTCAATTCTAGCCGCCCGTGAGTTAATTTGCTGCAAAGCCTATAGATTCCCACCCTATAAAGCTTCATCCTTGCCGGTTGAATTGTCCAATCACAATTGAATTAGCTTTAGCTCTTCAAAATTGAAAAAAATACAACAACCATTAATATGAACTCTAATAAATAAAATTTATATATATTGTGATATAAAAACCAGTTATAAATGACATGGTACTATTATCCGCCAGTAAAAAGTATCCGCTAGAAGTAGCCGCTTAGGGTTTCTTTCACGCGGCTAATTCTAGAGGATACGAATTACTGGCGGATACGTATGTGGTAGGCTCTATAATATTTTACTATTTCATAATATATGATTATATATTTTTTTTATCCAACATTTTCTATTATTTTATGTGTTAGGCTATATTAATTCATGTTAAATAAAATAAAATCAAAAATTCGAGACTTATTACACCACTATGGTCCAAATTTGTCTAAATACAAGCCTATTATGTATTTCTACTTCATAGAATATATTTTAAAAAAAGAATACAAAATTAAGGTAAGTTTGTGTATAATAAAAAAGTAATAGGAGGATGTAAAAAATTGTACTTTAAGTATATTTGGAAACAAAACAAAATTATGAACCTAATGTATATATTATCCGTCAGTAAAAAATAGCCGCTAGAAATAGCCGCCAGGATAAAAAACCAGGCGGCTATTGAGAGAGGCTATTGTTTACTGGCGGATAATGTATACATTAGGTTCAGAATTTTTTTTTGTTTCCAAATATACTTAAAGTACAATTTTTTACATCCTCGTATTACTGTTTTATTATACACAAACTTACCTTCATTATTTTCAAACTTAGGGCATTATACGTCAATCATCTTACAATAATTGCACATTTATCTGGTTTTGTGCATTTTTAACTACCTATCTTACACATTTTCTTACACAATTGTACTTGTGTAAGAAAAGTGTAAGAACTTTTACAAAAAACCAAGCAACCCATCACCATCAAGTGTACTTTTCGGCTTTGACTTTCAAAGTGGGTAGTTTTGCAAGACATTTTATTGATGTGGGTAGATTTAATTCCACCCCAATGTATAATTTGTAGGGGTATTATTAGTACAAAAAAGTAGAATAAAAGTACATTTTTAGTTAAAAAGTGGGCTTTGTCTACCCTAGGCGCCCGCTTACTAGGTGGGGACGTTGATCTTCCGCCACGTGTCCTGCCATAGAAACCAATACTTCCCACTTTTTGATTCTGGTTTTGGTCCATTTTTTATTGTGGTTTTGCAGATGCAAATTTATATTGGCACCCCCTTTTTGACGGAAACGTCTAACTCACGCACCATTTCCCTCTCTTCTTCTTTGTGTGTGTGTCTCTCTCTCTCTCATCTCTCGTCCCCCTTTCTGTCCCTCTCCTGGCCGCGGCCGCCTCCCTTCTCCGGCGACTCCCGCCGCCTTGTCAGTCCCTCCTCTCATCTCCCCCTCGACTGGTCGACGGCAGCTGCCACCATCGCCGCTTCTGCATCGACAGCAGCACACCCCAGCCGCCGCCTCCCCTTTTCCAGATCTGGTGCTGCCAAACCACCGTCGCCGCCTCCCTGCCCATTTTCGCCGGCCGCCGTGGCGCGGCAGTGCCCGGCGACGCCTAATAGCTAGCTCCCCCTTCGCCTCTCCTGCTCTCCAGCAATCATACACCCGATTTCCCCCATTTTCTCTAATTTCTCATTATTCTTTTAATTATTTATGCTTAAAATATATGGATTACTACTGAAAGGAAAATGATTAGTGATTAGGTGTGTGCTTGTGATTTTCTGAATATATATGTATATTGAATGTTTAGAACAACAAAATATGCAGTTGCAGAGATGTAAAAACAGAAAATGATAAATTGTTGCCTTGAAATAGAAATTTCATAGATTCAAAACAAATACCATGCTGATTGATCTGCTGCTAGAGAGAAAAACTTGATTATTTTGTGAGTATAGTTTTTGCTTTGTAAAATTGCAGAGATGGAGCAGAAGTTAATATATATGATGAGCATATTGCTGAATATATTTGTGGATAAATTAAATGATCTATTTAAATTAATTAATTAAAATTTAAATAGAAACAAGAAATAATAAATATAAAAATGTTGAAAAAAGAATTAAAATTATACAAAGAAAAGAAAAAAAATATTGTAAAAAGATTGATGGGATAAGAGATACAAAAAAAAGGGAAAAAAAGGAGGGAGAAAACTCCTCTTTTATATATTACATAGATTACATAGATATAGCTAAGATCAAGAGAAAGAGTCAACGATAAATTAAATATAATTAGATTTTAAAAAATAGTAGTTATTGGGGTAATAATAAACATGAGTGGAGTTTGAAGAAAAAATGTGTGATTGAATTTGTTTTATTTGTATAACCCAAATTCATTTGGCTCACCGGTGATATGATTAATAATATTCAACTACAAATTTTTTATATTTGTACATGTAGATTGAAAAATATTCCATCACGTGATTTAATGTAAATTATTTGTACCTGATTAATAATACTATGCAGTTCAAAGAAATATTCGTAGTTATAGGAAGTCAGTGGTGACATAATTATATTCCCTATGTTATAATTGATGGCTTGGAGACTACTTTAAACAAAAGTAAATAAATAATATAGGAATCGGAAATTTGCAATACGAAAGGTATCCAAATCCTTGAAATCATTAATGTTGAAATTTGAATAATTGTTTTAGAATCATTGCAAAACAATTTGGCTCATGAAAGAAAATTCTTACTAACTATAGTAGGTTCAACATTTGAATTTAAATTATTTAGGCTCAAAATAAAGAATATTATGCGAATATTTATTCATGGCTAAATTTTAAATTAATATATGTGAGTATAAAATAAATTTCCATTGCTGAGGATATAATCTATAATTTAAAGTCGTTTATCTAAGTAGGGGCGCGACTAGATAATTCATCACAACTTGACTCATAGATATATATTTTAATAACTCAAAAATATAATAATTTCCAAATAAAATTTGCAAAGGAAGTAAACGGTTTTGGGCTGTGACATTCTCAAATTCAAGTATGATTTTCACGAAAATGAATTGGGGATTCTCAAATTCAATGATGATTTGATGAAATTGATTGGGGATTCTCAAATTCAAGTATGATTTTATGAATTTGATTAGGGGATTCTCAAATTCATGTATGTATGATTTCATGGAAATGCATTGGAGATTCTTAAATTCAAGTATGATTTCATGTAAATGAATTTGGAATTCGCAAATTCAAGTATGATTTGATGAAACTCATTAGGGGATTCTCAAATTCAATGATGATTTGATGAAATTGATGATGAGATTCTCATATTCAAGTATGATTTCATGGAAATGAATTGGGGATTCTCAAATTCAATGATGATTTGATGAAATTGATCAAGGGTTCTCAAATTGAATGATGATTTGATGAAATTGATATGGGGATTCTCAAATTCGAGTATGATTTCATGAAAATGAATTGGGGGTTCTCAAATTCAATGATGATTTGATGAAATTGATCAGGGGATTCTCAAATTAAAGTATGATTTGATGAAATTGATTAGGGGATTCTCAAATTCATTAATGATTTCATGGGTATGAATTGGGGATTCTCAAATTAAAGTTATGATTTGATTGCATTTATTGCGTTTCTTTTTTTTGTTATTTGCGGGAGTAGTGATGTGATTTAATTAGCATTCGTAAGTAGTAACCCCATTTCTAAGTCCAATTTCATATCAAAGTGGAAGATTGCGAATACCGTCGGGTAAATTGAGAATGTCGTCGGATTAATTGAGAATACCATCGGGTAAATTGTGAATACCGCCGGGAAAATTATAGAATACCGCCAGCCGGTATTCTAAACTATTCCGACGGTATTCTCATTTCTCGACGGTATTATCACACATATTTAAGTCTAATAACTTTTATGTGATGTTTCTATAAATTATTAAGGTATTTTGACATAATTCCCGTATGCTAAATAATTATACCTTGAGAAAATTTTAGAATACCACTGTGAAAATTGAAAATATCATCGTGGTGTGTAATTATATTTTGTCGGAATAACGGCTGGCGGTATTCTATATTTTTCCCGGCGGTATTCTCAATTTGTCCGACGGTATTCTCAACTTAGTCGGCGGTATTCTCAATTATCCGACGGTATTTTCAATTTTCTCGGCGGTATTATCAATTTTCTCGACGGTATTCTCAACTTAGTCGGCGGTATTCTCAATTATCCGACGGTATTTTCAATTTTCTTAGAGGTATTCTCAATTTTCCCGACGATATTCTCAACTTAGTCGGCGGTATTCTCAATTATCCGACGGTATTTTCAATTTTCTCAGCGGTATTCTCAATTTTCCCGACGGAATTCTCAACTTAGTCGGCGGTATTCTCAATTATCCGACGGTATTTTCAATTTTCTCGGCGGTATTCTCAATTTTCCCGACGGAATTCTCAACTTAGTCGGCGGTATTCTCAATTATCCGACGGTATTTTCAATTTTCTCGGCGGTATTCTCAATTATCCGACGGTATTTTCAATTTTCTCGGCGGTATTTTTTTTTAAGTACAAAAATATAATAAAAAAATTATTAAAAAATAAAATAACTAAAATGTGGAGAAAACAATAAGATTAACTAATCCCCTTTGAAGTATTTAATCATTTTTTGTTCGGACATATTTTGTCCAAATAGCACTACTCTTTTGATAACTCGTCATATCTTGTATTTATATATAAATGAATAATGATTTTTGCGAAAAATAATCAACATGAAAATTTAAGTGAGGAAAATCCATATATAGTATATTTGCTCTAACAAAAGAAAAAGTACAAATCCTTATAAAAATATATAAAAATTATTCACATTTTGCAGTAATATATTTAATCATGTAACAGTTTTAAAACTCAAGATTAAAAATCGTGTAATTATATAATATATAATGAATAATATTACACAATTACACTTTTAAACCTTTGTGTAATTATATAATAATAATAATAATGTTAAGAGTTTAAGCAAATTATGAAATTATATAATAGTTCGACCAAAAACTTTGTATTCATATATTATTAAATGACAATTTTATATAAAAAAGAAAAGAAAAAACCTAAAAAAAACCCTTGAAAGCATATATATAAGCAGTGTAAATTGTTTATTTTTATTGAGAAACTTTAAGAAATAAGTAAATAAGAATTAATATTTGTTTTCATAATGTCCGAAACGATAAATAGATTTTTTTTCAAGTCATGATTGGAATTTGGAAGATGAGACGTAGAATGAGAACATCCTTCTCAAATTATCTACGCAAAGAACTTAAATTTTTCTAAACAGATATCTGTAATTTTCAAAAAAAAAAAAAAAAAAAAAAAAGATATCTGTAATTTTCAAACAAAAGCTTTAGTAAAACTTAAATTTCAATTGGTTGGTGTTCATTAGTCATATCTCAAACAAATTGGGAACTTTGTATAATTGATAAAATATATTTCATTCGTTCTTAAAATTTTTTTTTTCTTTTTTCATTTGTCTCAAAATATTTTTTAAATTCTACTAACTTGTGGGAATCATCAAATACATAACTAACTTTTATTAAAATTCGTATCGTCTCCCATTAGGAATTAATATATTTCAGAAACATAAGAAGAGTTAAAATTATAATTTATCCAATCTCGTCTTTGAGTAAAATATAAATAAAATATAATTAATTTAAACAGTAAAAATAATCGAAAGTCTTGATTCCAAAACTCCGATCTATTTAAATAAGTAAAGATTGGTCTTATTAATTTTAGAGATTAAAATTCATCTTCAAAAGTAAATGAATGGATCATAATAGGTCGATAGAAAACTAAACTAGATGGATTTTTTTGACGATTTAAATCTTCGATTATCAAATATTGGTTCTCTTATTTATTTAAATTGAAATTGTATCTGCTATTTTTCCCCTATGTATACTTTGAATACTATATTAATTTTCCAAAAAGGCAAATGATGTGAGAATTAGTAGAGATAATCGTGAAATTAATGGGTCCTCGAAAAACAAAAACAAAAATGTGAAATTGATGGATAAGGTGATGTACGTGGAATGAGTAGTTTGGCGGTGCCAATATAAATTTCCATATGCAAAACCACAATAAAAAATGGACCAAAACCAGAATCAAAAAATGGGAAGTATTGGTTTCTATGGCAGGACACGTGGCGGAAGATCAACGTCCCCGCCTAGTAAGCGGGCGCCTAGGGTAGACAAAGCCAAAAAGTGGAATAAAAGTACAATTTATAGTTAAATGTAAGAGAAAAGGTATGATGTGATGGTTCAAAAAGTTATATGTGACTCTTTTTCATGGACAAAAAAAATGGGGTAAGTAGGACTCTTTTTCATGGGCGAGGGAGTATAATTATGAATTATTATTTTTTACAACAAGATTCAAAGAAGATTCATGTGTGTAAAAGGAAGACGCACATACTACTATTAAAATTACAATAAAAAATTACTACTACTAAAATTATGATAATAATAAACAATAATTATGCCAAAAGGAAAGCTAGAAATGTTAAAAAAAAATTGCTGATTAGAACGAATTATAGGAAAAATTAACTTTTATAAAATTTAAAGTTAATAATGATCATTCAATAATTTAATTAGATTATTGAATATACATTGGGGCTTTGCTTGGATAAGAAATTGAAGAAGTCAGACGAAATAAATATTTAAAAACAAAGAAGAGTTTCAAAAGACAAAAAGAGTTTTGTTTTGTCAATAATATAAAAAATAATTAAAATTTGTGTAAATTAGGAATAATACTTTATTTGTGCAATTTTTGAATTGAATTTATTTGAGTTTATCTATTTGAATGTAATTTAGTAATTTTCAGCCTTCTTTTTGGTTAGACAATTACGTATGAATCCTTTCATCTAACACCAAAAAATCTTTTATTTGCCTTTTAACTTTTGCCCCTACTTTTCACAATTTTTGGTGGGGCAAACTTAGATATTTATATAACATTGAATATATATGAGGGTATAATAGAACTCAACTGAGGGGAGAACTCAATTGGGGGGGGGCAATTGCCCCACCTCTACCCTTGGTACCATTGTCTTGAGGCTTGCTTGAGACCATAAAGAAACTTATTCAATTTACAAACTGAACCAGCTGGATATGGTTGCACACTTCATCAAGAAAACCAGGAGGCAATTCCATATAAATGTCTTCAACAAGGTCACCATATAGAAAGACATTGTTGATGTCTAAATGAGTTAAAGACCAGCCAGAAATGGCAGCAAGAGAGAGCATAAGTTTGACAGTAAAAAACTTAGCAACTGGAGAAAAAGTATCAAGGAAATCCACTCCAGCTTGCTGAGTGTAACCCTTAGCTATGAGCCTAGCTTTGTATCTGTCAAGAGTACCATCAGCAAAAATTTTCGTGTGGTACACCCATGTGCAGCCAATGGTTATCTTTCCAGGAGGGAGAAGATTAATAAACCAAGTGCTATTCTTGATCAAAACCTTAAGCTCTGCTTGCATTGCTTTTCTCCATTCAGCATACAAGGAAGTAGGGGTGAGCAAAACATCCGAAACCGAATAACCGAACCGATCCAAACCGGAATTTGAAAATATGGTTCGGTTTTTCGGTTCGGTTCGGTTTTTTATTTCATAAAATTTCGGTTTTTCGGTTCGGTTCGGTTCGGATTTTTTAAAACCGAACAAAACCGAAAAACCGAATTATATTTATAATATATATATAAATATATATATATATATATTTATATATATATATATATATATATATATTATAATTTTATAATATCTAACTTCTAATATTTTTTTAATTTTATAGTTTTTTTTTTGGAATTTTCGGGTTTTTTTTCGAAAATTTTGGTTGATGATAGAAAGAAGGCTCAGGAATGGAGGAAAGTGAACAAATGAGACTATAGTAAGCAGAGGAAAGCCTAGAATAAGAAATGTATTGATGAATGGGATAAGGAGTAGAAATGATAGAGTTACAAATATAAGCAGAGAGATGAGAAGGTGGCTTCACAATATAACCAGATTTAGTGAATGGAAGGGCAGGAGCAGGAGCAGTATCAGGAACAGTGGTGGAGGCAGAAGATGAAGTAGTATCAGATTGAGTTGGAGCAGGAATAGAGATTAACTCAGAAGAGAGAGCACGAGTATCAACAAGAAAAGTAAATCGAGGAGTAGAAGGTGGAAGGAGGAATATGTGATTAAGGAAAAACATATTCATGGAACATGACATCCCTACTAACACTAATTTGTTGTGTCTCAAGATTAAGGACTTTATACCCCTTGTAGCCAGAAGGATACCCCAAAAAGACACACTTACTAGCCCGTGGAGAAAACTTGGACCTATTTCTGTCTAGTGTGGAGACATAAGAGAGACAACCAAACACTCTTAGGTGAGTATAAGATGGAGATTTGTGAAATAGCATTTCAAAATGGGTGTTATTCTGAGGCAGAATAGAGGAAGGGATTCTATTTATAAGATACGAAGTTGTGTGTAAGCAATCCCCCCAGTAGTCTATAGGTCCTAGCAACATTAAGGAGGCGTTGATGCTTCCTTTCTACCATGGCATTTGTTATGGAGTAGAGACACATAAATGGTGGACTATAGTCCCATACTAACTGTATAACTCCCCTAAACTGAAATCAGGTCCATTATCACACCTTAATATTTTAGTACTCTTCCCAAATTGTGTTTTAACTTTGCTAAAAAACTGAATGAGAATAGCCTTAACGTCATATTTCTGTTTCATGAGAAAGGTCCAAACAAATCTAGAGAAGTCATCCACAATAGTCAAGAAATAAGAGTATCCTTGCAGTGTAGGAGTTTGGTAAGGACCCCAAATGTCACAATGTAATAAATCAAAAGTATTTTCAGATACAGATTCAGAAAGGGAAAAGGACAATCTCTTCTGTTTTGCTAAATGACAAACATCACAGAGAGATTGTTCACAAGAAGTAAGAGACAATGCTCTAAACAGAAGGAGCAGTTTATTATGAGAAAAATGGCCTAACCTGTTATGCCAAATATTTGCAGAAACCACAAGAGATACAGTAGAAATAGAACCAGTAAGAGTAGAGGTTGGAGAAGTCTCTAAAATATACAGGTTCCCAATCCCGTTACCCTTCCCAATCACATTCCCTTGAGAAGCTTCCTGAATAGCAAAACCATTGTTAGTAAAGTTAAGTGAACATTTTGATGAAGATGTCAAACAACTCACAGAGATCAGGTTATAGAAAAAATTAGGAACACAAAGAACAGATGTAAGCTGAAGAGAAGGAGTAAGAGAAACATTACCAATGCTAGTAACTATAGCATTACTGCCATTTGGTAGATTGACATGAGTGTTATTAGTATGAGCAAAAGTGTTAAGAAGAGATGAATCATTACATACATGGTGAGTAGCTTCTGTATCTAACAACCAGAGAGAGCTAGATTTGAGAGAAGAACAAATAAAAGGCTTAATAAGGACTGTACCACTGAATGGAGAGAAAGCATGCACATGAGACATATCAGGAACATCCTTAGTGATAGCCGCAAGAGCAGGCTGCTTATGCATTTGAGCCTGCAAATAAGAAAGCAACTGTGCGATATTCTCATTAGTAAGAGGATTAATTCATGTTTGCAACTCAGAATCAGAATGAAACTCTCCTCCATTGCTGAGTTGATTCATAGATCCAGTATTCACAGTACCAAAACCAACGGAGTTTTGAGGTTTTTTCTTACCACGATCGTAGCAAGGTGGATATCCTATAATCTCAAAACACTTGTCAACAGTGTGATTTGTTTTACCACACTTTGTACAGAGAAATTTTCCTTTTCCACCTTTACCTCGAGCAAAACCAACTGCATTTATCATTGAGCCAGATTGCTCAGGAACAGTGTAAGTAGACTGAGAAAATGAAGATTCAATAGTTAGTTGACGTTGTATCTATATTACCAAAGGCAAAAATCTTAGAAATGTGTGGTAAAGGAGTCACAGGCAAGAGCTGTGACCTGATCTGTGAATAACTCGCATGCAATCCAATAAGAAACTGCATAGCATAATCCTTCACTCCATTTCTTTGCACTATAACATCTGCAGTGATCACATATACACCATCGCGCAGGCTGGAAATCCTTAAATTCATCCCATGGCACACACAATTTGGTGTAATATGCTCCAACAGCATCCGAGCCTTGCTTTTGAGTGAGCAATTGTTGCTTAAGTTGATAGATTCTAGCCAGATTACCTAGAGAGAAACGATCCTTGAGACCATTCCAGATCTGATAGGCATCATCCAAATACATGATAATGGAGCTGATATCCAGTATTACAGAATTTCGTAGCCATGAGACCACCATGCTGTTGCATCGCACCCATTGTGAATGCAACAGATCAGTAGAAGAAGGTCGCGCGATTGATCCATCGACGAAGGCGATTTTATTTTTCGCCATCAGCGTTGTGATTATCGATCGGTGCCAATTAGGGATGGCAATCGGGTACGATGGGTATGGATAGTGACTATCCATACCCATACCCACGAACTAAATGGATAGTGGTTGCTACCCACGAAACTATCCATGGATATCAAATGGTATCCAAACCCACTACCCGCGGATACCCACTACCCGTCGGGTATCCGCGAAACCCGCTATCCGACGGGTATCCGTCACCCACTATCCGACAGATACCCGTTATCCGCCGGATACCTACTATCCGCTGGATACCCACGAAATAGAATTTAAATATTAATTTACAACAAATTTAATAGAAAAAAAAAAATCAACACAAATATCATAGTTCAAATCCACAAAGAACAATGTTTAAATTCAAATTCACAAAGAACAATGTTCAAATTCATCAACTAAAATATAAAATCCAACAAAGAACAATGTCTATAATTGCTCGACAGTAGAAATAGAACCCTCTTCATTGAACTCTTCTTCTTCATCTTCAAGACAAGTCCAAAAGCTTCCATTCTTTCCTTGACCTATGAAATAAGTAATTATTTACATTAGATATATGAAATAAAAGATTAATTATAATTATAAATTTACATACCTTCAATTTTTATTTGGGCCTATTTTCAAATATAATATGCTAGCCCATAACCTTAAAATATATATTCAAGGCCCATATTTTATGAATTTTTTTGTGGATATTTGACGGGTAATTGACGGATAATTAGCGGGTATTTTTGGCGGGTAAACGGGTTTCGCGGGTATGGATAGTAAGTATCCAAACCCATACCCACGAACTAAATGGATAGTGAATTGCACCCACGAAACTATCCGTGGATATCAAATGGTATCCAAACCCTACCCTAATGGGTGCGGGTTTTCGCGGATACCCGCTACCCGCGGGTAGATTGCCATCCCTAGTGCCAATTGTTGTAGTTTGAACCATTCAGCTGTTGTGTAACAAGTTGAATTCCTGGACTATCACAATTCGAAAGAAAATACATAATGGCTTGATCTTCATAGGTGGTGTGGCTCTCGCCATTAGAAGATGATGGTTTGGGAGAAGGAGCCATGAGAAATGGAGCAGCGGAAGATGAAAATTAAGCACTGATACCTGATGTGTGCAATTTAGTCGTCTAGATTTGTGTTATTTACCGTCTGTTTTATTTGATATTGCACAAGTTCATTGGGATTTTGGTGCAGGATTTGCATGAATGGTGAATGGAAGCCGGTGGATGCTAGTTGAAGAAAGGCGTGAATTCAATGATTTTGAAGAGGAATTAGAGCTGGGCTTGGAAGTTATTTGCTTTAGATGTCATAGGCTTTAAACTCTTTTATTAAGAATTAATTTTTGAGGCCTTACTTTGTGAAGGGTCGATAAGTTATAGCCTCTGATTCATTAAAATATTAAAAATATTAAGAAAAATACCATTTCACCCTTATAGCCATTAATTTTTTTTTGACACACCTTATAGCCATTAATTAAAAAGCTAGCAAAATTATAACTTCTTCAACCCCTTTCTCATGGAGCCGCAACCCATGATTTCTCGCCGTTCAACTCAATCCTTCCCACCATTCCATCACCCTCAATTGGTGCCGCCACCACCACCTCGAGCCCCTGATTCCCCTCGACTTCTACTTTGCCGAGAAAATTGTCTGTCAATCGATGTCCATGCCGTGGCCGTCGCCGCTGTCCGATTTAACTCGATCGCCGAACATAGTCTCCGCCGCCAGGAGTCCTGGATGGCAGAAGGACTTCTACACTATTTCTTGCAAACTGGCTTGCTTGTAGGATTTCTCCCACTATTTCTCCCAAAAGCATTGCTGGCAATGACATTTTGCGCAATTCCTCTGCATACATACAAATCAAATAGGATGTGAATTTACAGATGATAAAACCCCCCACTTCGTGCCCCAATTCGCATCAATTTCAGATCTAGGCCAAGAAATAAAGAAATCCAATTGAACCAGTAAATGGATGCTCTAGATTCAGTTTTCGATCCACTCAAAGATTTCGCCAAGGACAGCGTTCGTCTCGTCAAGCGATGCCACAAGCCTGATCGCAAAGAGTTCACGAAGGTAGCCACTCAGAATGCCATCGGGTTCGTCGTGATGAGATTTGTTGGTTTCTTCGTCAATTTAATTTTCGTTAAGTTAATTTTTCGTAGGCTTTCAACTAGAATGAGAACCCTCGTCAACAATCAGATAGTGGTGAAGATTGGTTGCTCGGAATATTATTTGATCGATTTCAGTATATTGTAGAACTTCTTCCAATCTTATGCGCGATGTGTTTTTCTCTATTGTAAACATTTCCAATACATGGAGGTGTTGATAAAATGGTGGCTATGAGGAGTAAATATTTCCAGATAGTAGTAGATATGCGATTTAGGAATTATAGGGTATAATTGTAAATTTATAGTAATTATTTATTATTATTTTAAACAGGTGGCTATGAGGAGTAAAATTGTGGCTATGAATAGAAGCACCCAGAGATTTAATCCCTTTTAGTTTTGTTTCTCCACTTTGCCGCCAATTAGGGAATATTATAAATAGGATTTAGTTTGGTTTGTAGAACACGTTTTGTTTTTATTTCCCTAAACTAAGAATTAATTTTTGCATTTTGCTTTTTTTCTTGGAGTTGGCGGCTGGGATCGAAACTTCTTAGCAGACGATTTCTTTTTATTTCAAATTGTGGTGACTTCTTTTATTTCAATTCCAATTTATTTACTTAGTTTCATGTTTGCTTTTATTTATTTAATTGTTTATAGCTTAATTATGAGTAGCTAATTTCTTAATTCGACGAGAATAATGACATACTGATTTAATATATGTGAGACCTAATTGTTCATATAATTTATTCCTATTGATTTTGATTTATTCCTTGTGTTTAACGACAATTTCGATTTTATTTAAGTTTGGCAAACTTTGGTTTAATTGGATTAAAGTCAATCAGTTCCTCCAATCCGTAATTGTTGTAATATGGCTGATTAGTGATAAAGCTGCCATATTCGTAGTAGGAATAAATTGATAGACGAATTATTACTTGCGTTGGGTAATTTGTCTAAATCGGGTTCCTTTATCTTAATACTATTAGAATATTAAATCTAGGTATGGTGTCTCCAACTAGGTTGTGTTTTAATAATGGGAATAGGTAGGTCTGGCGTCTCCAGCTGTCTATCGAAGGAATTGGGGTACGTCCGTTGCGTTCATGGTATCCTATAATTGGTTGGTTGATAGGGATTAATTTATCTTTGCATCGATGAACAGAGTTATTAAATTAATATGTATTTATTCAAGCCGAGTTACCTTGCTTTGATTGATTTCTAGTAATTGTTATTTGATTTATTTATTTTCTTAGTTTATCAATATTTCTCTCAAAATTTAAGGCGTGGTGGCTGCTCCGATTTAGATCTCTAGGAAATTGATTGCAATTACCCGTTCTCTATGGTTCGACCCTACTTATTACTATACTTATTTAATTCTTGGTAGAATTGCAGGAATTATTTGGTGGTATATGACGTCCACCAAATTGTTGAACAAATAGATGTTTTAATAATTCAATACCATTTCTATTATGGTATTGGTGGACGTTGTGTACCACCAAATAATTCCTGCAATTCTACCAAGACTTAAACGAGTATAGTAATAAGCAGAGTCGAACCACAGTGAATGAGTAATTGCAATCAATTTCCTATATATCTAAATCGGTGTAGCCACCACGCCTTAAATTTTGAGAGAAATGTTAATAAACTAAGAAAATAAATAAATCAAATAACAATTACTAGAAATCAATCAAAGAAAGGTGACTCGGCTCGAATAAATCCATATTGATTTAATAACTTTGTTCATCGACGCAAAGATAAATTAATCCCTATCAACCAACCAGTTATAGGATACCGTGAACGCAACGGAGTACCCCAATTCCTACTTACTTTGTCGATAGACAGCTGGAGACGTCAGAACTGCCTATTCCCCTTATTAAAACACAACGTAGCTGGAGACGTCAGACCTAGATTTAATATTCTAATAGCATTAAGATGAAGGAACCCGATTTAGACAAATTACCCGAGAACGCAAGTAATAATTCGTCTACCAATTTATTTCTACTACGAACATGGTAGCTTTATCACTAATCAGCTATATTCCAACAATTACGAATTAGAGGAACCAATTGACTTTAATAGCATTCAATCTAAGTTGGTCAGACTTAAATAAAATCAGAATTCTTGTTAAACACAAGGAATAAATCGAAATCAACAGGAATCAATTATATGAATAATTAGGTCTCACAAATATTAAATCAGTATTTCATTATTCTCGCCTAATTAAGAAATTAGCTACTCATAATTAAATTATAAACAATCAAATAAATAAAAGCAAACATGAAACTAAGTAAATAAAAGAAGTCACCACAATTTGAAATAAAAAGAAATCGTTTGCCAAGAAGTTTCAATCCCAGCCGCCAACTCCAAGAAAAAAAGCAAAATACAAAAATTAATTCTTAGTCTAGGGAAATAAAAACAAAACGTGTTCCACAAACCAAACTAAATCATATTTATAATATTCCCTAGTTGGCGGCTAAGTGGAGAAACAAAACTAAGGATTAAATCCCTAAGTGACCGTCCATCACCAAAGCATGGGCTTATCGGCCCTTCACAAAATAAGGCCCCAAAAATTAATACTTAATAAAAGAGTTTAAAGCCTATGACATCCAAAACAAATAACTTCCTAGCACAGCTCTAATTCCTCTTCAAAATCAATGCCAACTTCATTGAATTCACGCCTTTCTTCAACTCTTAGCATCCACCAGCTTCCATTCATGATTTATGCAAATCCTGCAGCAAAATCCCAACGAACTTGTGCAATATCAAATAAAACACACAGTAAACAACACAAATCTAGACGCTAAATCGCACACATCAAATCTATGATTGTTATATAAAAAACATTATCATAAGAAAGTGACATTGAGTCCAAATATCTGTAAAAACAGCACTAACACGATCGAGTAGTCTATTCCACAAAATAAACAAATTCAAAGCTAGACAACTCAACTTTCACTAGAAAAAACACTCAATAAAACACTAGACTGACGTATAATAGGAGTGAAAATGCATGTTAATCAACCCCCCAATTTTGAACCATTGCCCGTCCTCGGACAAAACGAAGATGAATCAAGAATTAATCATTAAGAGCATAGAGAAAAATGACAACATTATGACTTTAGATTTGTCAAACAAAATACCAACATGCATTTGTGTCTCCTACCATCAAAACAACACAATCATAACGGACATCAAACTATGGTTCCCATGACTTGCAATCCTCATAAAAAAATAAAGAATATAAGGTCACTCAACTGTCAAGTGTGTTAAATCAACATTTGGATGTATATACACTCAATTCAAGCAAGACAATTACTCAATGGCTTGTAAATCGTCTCATCTCTCCATCACTTAATGTGTGCTCCTATAACCAAGTCAGCTTGGCCAACAAGTTACATTATGCAAATCACACGGGTCACACTGCCATGATAGCAATTTACGCGATTGCAATGTTGTGTTCTATTCTTCAATTTTCAGTCTTTCAACTAGAAGCTTACTGGATGGCTTCCATCTAATTCTAACTCTTAGCTTTAACAACATGTAAATGTCATTTACATGCATTTTTCACTCTTATGTCGCGTTATTCTTTAGTATTTTGGGCGTTCCTCATTGAGTGTTAAGTTGTCTATGGTTTAAATTGCATATTTTTGTGGAATAGACTACCCGTCCGTGCTCGTGTTGTTTTTACAGGTTTTAGATTCGAATTGGGATGATTTTGAGGATAGTAGAGAGAAGTACATGAAGAAACGAGTCCGTAGGGGCAAACGAAGGTCAAATCGGACACCGGACGAGGAAGAACGAGTGTCAGGAAATTCGCGGGTCGAAGCGCACGCGTCGGAGGTCGCACGATCCGGGCGTGCAACCACATGCCACGGCCGCGCGACGGAACAGAAAATTCTGGAGGACCGCGCGGCCGCGCGAGTAAACCGCGCGACGTCATGCGGCCACGCGACGTGGCCGCGCGTGTCGCCGAGTTTTCACCCAAATTTTGAATTTTTGCTGTATTTCGCGATTTTAGGGTATTTTTGAGTACTACTTTATCTAGGGCATATAAATACTCCCCAAGAACTTATTCTCTAGACCTTTGGATGATCTTTTATCATACCTTACTTTTCCTGAGAGCTGAGAGAGACGGATAACACATCCAGAGCAAGAACTGAAGAATCTCGATTTTAATACGATTTTATTGTTGAATGTTTTCCTGTTTTATTGAAACTTTGATTCTAGTTCATATGTCTATGTGTGGCTAGAATCCATTTTCCCAGGGTTTTGAGAGTAAACATGATTTGAGTTTCTGACTGTTTGATTCAATCAATCGAGATTGTTTTTCCTTTTTATGTTCTTGTTTATATTGTTTACTTTATTGCTTGATCACCAATTTAGCATAATCATAGGTTTTAATTTGATATCGAGAGATGATAATTATTACCTGAACTAAGAACATATAACACATTTATTTTAAATCTAAAAGGAATTGATATTTGTGATGGCATTAATCCTAGGAACTTTTAGGAATTGCATATTAGAAGTGTGATCCGGAGAAGGTAGCCTTGCATGTAATCAACGGTTTGTATGCCATAAGAGTGGGTATAGACTAGTTTTGAGATTGCTTTAGGAATTATCTTGATGATTGAATTGAACTTGTTAGTTATGAGAATCTGTTGAAACCTTTGCCTTGGGAAATTCTACTCATATTTGTTTCTCTGTTTCGCAGCTTGATTTATTTGTTTCCTGTTATTTTTTTATTTAGTTTTAAAAACAAAAACTCATCTTTCCAGTTTTCCAGATAGAGGAATAATAATCTAGGATAGGCATTGATAATAATTAGTCTCTGTGGAATACGACCTTGCTTGCTATTGTACACAATTGCACCCGTACACTTGCGGCATGTTAAAAAATTAGCGAACAAAATGGTTTAAAGAGGGCTTTCCAACTAAGAGCACATCGTTACAATTAAGAATAGTAGGTTTGAGAGTGTGCTTAATATAGGCTTAAGATACAGAAATTGGGAGCCTAAAACTAAGAGAATGTTAGAACTTATCTTGCAATTTCATATTCTAGCCTGTAAACACTTGTAGATTCCCTTCTTCGAAATTCGCTGGCTTATAGACAATAAGATCATAAGTTTGAATCCTTGAGAGATTTCAAATGCGCAGCATTTTAGTAGTCTTCTCGCTTGAAACCTTGGGGTATTTATAGACCGATCTCTAAATAGTTCTATTGGAGAAAACATCTTCAAATATCTATGGTTGGCTTGAAAATAATTCCGTTGAAATCAAATGAGAGATACATTCTGGTGATGTGCAGATCCGTACAGGGTGATGTAGATGTTTGCATTGTTCCTCGTACCTTATTGTCCTTTCTACTATAAATGAGAGATCTTCATTGAATGCCAAATCTTCCGCACTTAATATTTGATATCCTCTGATACGCTAGATAGTGTTGTCTTCACTTTGTCTTCAAACTTTTAATATGACATGGTAGAAGTGAAGCATGGTCAGCATCAGCTTTTGATCCGAGGTTCAGGTTACTTAAGCTGAAAGGACATCAACTTCTCTTCTGGTACTGTGAGCAAGTCATTTTCACTTCTAGATGCTGATTTCGGTGTGCTGATCATCATGATCTCTGTACCGATCTTTTAGTCCGTGCTGTTTCGACAACAAACTGCAATCATAAGACTTAAACTAACATACGTGTGAGTAGCAATTTGTGGGATATGGTTTGACATATACATCAGTACGGGGTTTTGAAATAAATCAAAACATCATAATTTTCTCAACAGTATCGTTGGCATTAAGAATGATGTCTATAAAAAGTAAAGGAGTTTTTTCATTTATTTTGGAGGGCCTAATATTCTTAGGGTGCGTTCTACTACTCAAGATTATATTAACCTAAGATCATTCAAAATTAAGCAGGCCCAAATTTATTCAAGATACATTTGTCATAAGAGGAGGCCAAAACTCATAAGCCTACGTGGCATTATCCCAAGATTAAGTCACGAGCCGAGTCCATCTAACTAAACAACATATCATATCATATCATATCACGAGACTAGATTTATTTAATATATCAAACGGACACCACCTTAGAGTCTGGAAGGCATTCCCCCAGCCACTATCAATGTTTCTCCGGTGACATAAGAGGCGTCGTCCGAAGCCAAATAAGCCGCAGCAGCAGCCATATCTTGTGTAGTTCCAACTCTATTCAGCAGCGTCTTCTCCTCCAGGCTTCTTCTCTGTAAAACATAGCAACGATGGCATGTCGTTCAACAATAACAAAATAGATATTTTATTACTTCATTCTTACTTACCACCTGCTCATCAGTGGTAAGAATTGACGCAAAGTAGGTTGGAACGAAACCAGGAGCAATGCAGTTAACACGAGTATCCGGTGCCATCTCAGTTGCAAGTGCCTAAGAAAGGGGAGGAAATTCAAGAAATTTGTGAAAACAATATTTCAATCAAAATTCAATGGACACTTTTTATGAATGACGTCGCCTAAGTGTTCGATCATTGGACAACCAGAGTCATTCTTTGATGAATGATCACTATAAGTCATTCTGTTGCTTAAGGCAGAGAAGTGAGCCAATAAATCTCTTTCTCCATCATCGATCATATGCAAATAAATACCTTTGTGAGTCCAAGTAGGGCTGTTTTGGTGACCCCGTACATCGCTAAGCCTTTGAGCGGATGGAATCCGACTATAGAAGACACGAAAACAATCGAAGATCCTTTGTTCAAGTGAGGAGCTGCTTCCTATGACAATGAAAGACTTAGTGATTGTCAAGTAAAAGTTATTATATGGGATTAAATCGACATACCTGTAGCAGAAGAATCGAGGCTTTAACATTGATCTCCCACAATTTGTCAAGGACTGCTTCTTTAGTTTCCACGATGCCATCGACGGAAGGGTTTGCAGCAGCATTGCACACAACTACATCTAATTTTCCATATTTCTGTACAATTCGGAGAAATGCAAATTCCAAACACTAAAGTGGAATTAACTTTGAGCATGCAATTCAAAATCTTAAAATGAGAGGTTGAAAGTGGAAAAATAGGAAAAGAAACAAGAACGCAGCCTGCCAAGCTTAAGGCTGGTTCAAAACTTTCCTCCCCAAGCATTAAATTCCAACTCTAATGAAAAAAAGAATACTCTCACCATCCCACACTAATAGGCTCGCTTCTTTTGGGCACCAAGATTAAAATTTTTTAAGAGGAAAGTGGTGTGGTCCACACCAATTAAGTATTTTTTTTAAATTCAAAATGAAAAACGAGTCTATTTTAATGGGACGTCCCATAAAGAAAAACGAGTCTATTAGAGTGGGACGGAGGGAGTACTTCACAAGCAAAATACTCAATTCCTGCAAAAGATCTCTAACAATTCAATTCATATTTCAACCCAAAATGCGAAAGAAAAAGATATATAGAAAAACAAAACACCTACGATCACCTTTCTAGAGGCCATCAAGCAAACTATACACAATCATGAATCGAAAAGCTTTGGCATTTGAATTGCATGGAATCGGACTTCAGCCTATGATGAAAATCTTCATTTTACCAAACTACATTATATTGGTTAAGGAAGAAATTAAATTCACCACTAGACGAACATAAAAACCTCATCTGTTACGACATCTCATAAACAACCAGAGAGTCAAATTGATGAGAAACTAACAATTTTCCTATCAAATAAGATTCAAAGTTAATAGGCTATGATTGAAATTAACACACCCTCATTTCTGAATACAGTTCTTATTCACGCGTATCAAAACAAAATCTCTCTCTCTCTCTCTCTGTATATATATATACATATCGGCAGTCACTAAGAGGGTGTTTGTCTAGCTTATAAGCTCTTTATAAGTAATCCATCCGTCCCTAAAAATTGTGTCCCAATGGAAAGGACACGAGTTTTAAGAAAAAATGTACTAATAGTTATGTTTGAATGGAGATTGGATCCCACACCTTTTTGTAAATAGTGAGCCAAAAAGTTTGTGGGGTCATTTCCAAATAAGTAAATATCACAATTTTCAGGGACGTCCCGATATAATAATAAGGTCACAATCTTTAGGGACAGAGGAAGTATTCGACAAAATAATCTCATAAACAACTTAAAACATTCGCAGCAGTAGAGCCCCTTTGGTGGCTCTAATCAAATATAGTATTTCACTAAGTTAAATTTTTCAACGTTACATTAATTAAAATAAAATACAATAAATAATAATATAATTAACATTACAATAATTAAAAATTAGGTAAAAAATTAAAATAATTGAAAAGGTTAAAAAAATAAAATTAAAAAAAAAACAAAAATCAAAATTAAAAGGATGTTTTTATAACATGTGAAAATAAACTTTTAAATAACGTATAAGCTCCCAAAAAAATAACACCTCAATCCATCTTAATTTTTGATAATCTTATGAAAAAATTAATCTACAAAAATAACTATATTATGAATTTTTTATTCTAATATATTTCCTTCCAATTTCATCCATCCTCAATTTTCTTTTTAATTATGATTTCTTTCAATAACTTACAATTTTCACTCTCATACACTCTTCAACTTATGAGTTCAGTCCAAACAATTTGAAACCCTTTTCTTTTAGGGGAAAAATTTGAATTACTTATAACCTCTTTACATAGTACTACATCTCATGAGGTTCTTTTTTTTATATAAATTACATAAGTAATAAACAATATTTAAAGACCGCGCGACAGAGGACTCCAACCTAGGACCTCAGCTTTTGAGCATTAATCTCCTGCCGCTAGACCAACATACACGCAGTATTAATGAGTTCTTATTAGCTACTGTCCGAGCTAATAAGCTTTTTAAAATAAGTATAGCCAAACACTTCTTTTTTTCTTTTTTTTTTAAACGAAGCCAAACTCATTTAAAATGATAAAATTACCTGGATTGTGTTCTTGATCAGATCTTTCCTCTGCTGTGCATTTGAAACGTGGCACACCAAACCCATCACTTCAATTCCTTGATTTTTAAGCTTTTTCACTGCTTCATCAACATTTGTCTGCGAAACCGGACACAAAATCGTATCACCAAAACAATCGAACAATAGAAATGATTAAACTAGGCCAAATTCAGAAACTAGTATCTCCAAATTAGAAAACATACTTGGCGGCGAGAGGAGATGACGACGGCGGCACCTTCTAAGCCGAGCCGCTCAGCTATGCCGAAGCCGATCCCCTGTGTGGAAGCCGTCACTATGGCCACTTTTTCTTGGAATCTTTTCCCGATTTTCTCCATTCCTAAAAATTATGTATGTATCAACTGAGTCAACGCTCTGATTAACTTCAATTCAAGAAAACGAAAATTTAGGATGAGATGGAGCCAAGAAACTGTGACATTTCTGGTGTAAGAACCGAGAAAATGCTCCTAAAATACCTCAAACTTGCTACCCCATTTTCATGCAGCCCACTATGGTGGTAGTTAATTACTACCTCTAAACTACCCACCATAATGGGTGGGTGTCCTAAGGGTACATAGCCATTAGCACCCAAATATCTAATTATAGCCTTTTGATATAAAAACTAGTACTACCATTTGTGCGATGCACGTAAATACTAAAACTAAATGACATAATTAAATAAATAAATATAAATATTAATTATAGTGGGACAGCCCAAAATAAAATACAGGCCACTTTTAATGGAACAGAGAGAGTATTATTTAACAAAAAAAAAGTTGTACTTATGTATTGTATTTATATCTATATTTATAAATAATTTTATCATCTATCTCTTATGGAGTATTTAATTTGATATATATTGGGTATTTTATCATTAGTTAAACTATAATTATTAGAAAGAAAAAACCACAGAATTTTTTTTTGGGAAAAGAGATAAGATTGAACTTATTTAAGGTGTGGGAATATTCTTCATAGTGGAAAGAGAATTTAATGATTGCCATAGGAAAAGCCGAAAAATAAATTGCAGTTACAAAATTAAATTTTTTTAAAAAAAGCGGCAAAATTTTACCGTTAAACTCACATTTTATATAATATAGATATAGATATGCTCCATTTGTCCACGAAACAAAGTCTCATTTCATGCTCGACATAAAAATTAAAAAAGAAAAATGATAAAAGTATTATGAGTGAGATAAAATGATAATGATTAAGATATTAGATTAGTTTCACAAATCTTTCATTAGGAGATGCATTACTTAATTAATTTCTTTTTTTAGCATTTGTTAATTAATTTCAGTTTTTTTTTTTCCTTTTAATTAAATTTTTGAGTTTGCTTTTAAATCATTTTACATGCCATAATAAAGGACAATTAAAAAAAAAACAAATCAAATGATGTGAACTGTCAGAAGAGATTTTGGAGGCAAAATGAATAATTTCATTCATTAAACAAATCGTAAAGTACAAAGGGACATTCCAAATGTTTGGAGGGAAAAATCAAACTATAATTACCCTTTTAAAAGTTTTATAAATGCAGTCTCCAAGGGGACACCAAACGGTGTAAACTCATAAAGGTTGGATTCCTATTATTCATTCCTGTAATAAATTCTTACCAACATACCAATACATGGAAAATGGTTATATCTAGGCCAAAATTAGGAGATGATGACAGAAAAAAGTTGGCACAGTGGCTACTCCAACGTAGCAGCGGAGGGAAGCTTGATTATAGTGCCAAAAAGGACGTTGTCCAACAGTTCCACATCGATTTAAAGACTAAATGGAGGATTTGGAAGCAATCAGTAGGTCAAGTGGCAGCTTGAATACATGTCCAGGTAAAATCAATTAGGAAAGGTTCAACACACAAAGATAAATAGAAAATTGATGTTGATAAAGTCAAAAAACTTTATGTGTTAGAGAGATCATCACTGAGAATGAGAATCATGTCTAATAACCTAGGTGTGTCTAAATCATTGATTCATGTGTGGGTGAAAGAAAAAAAGCTTAAACCACATACAAATGATATAAAACAATTTCTCACCCCTCAAAATAAGTTGTCTAGACTTATTGAGAGCCTTAAATAGCTTTGTTCCTTAAGTGAGGGTGGATTCATCAAATTTCAAAGTATATACAACACATACACATAGATGAGAAATGATTTTACCTTATCAAAACAAAGGATAGATACTACCTCATGTCAGATGAAATTGAACCTTATAGGGCATGCAAATCAAAGAGATACATTCCCAAAATTATGTTTATATGTGTTGTGTCAAGACCTATAATAGATTCAGAGGGAACAATCATCTTTGATTGAAAGTTTAGCATTTTTTTTTTATCTTCACGAAGCAGATAGACTTTCTAACTTTAGACTATGTAGAATCTCTTCAGCTATTTCATCGTGAGAACGATTACCGGTTTGGTTGTAAGAATTACTTTTCCTTTCCAACTCTTATTTAATTTTATGGATTATGTTTTCATTTGCTTGAGTCTTTTATTTTTATGAACTGAGTGCCTATTCTCGAGTTTAGATTATTCATATCGAAGATTATCATTGCTTCTGAATGATTCCTAGTATTAGCCAAATGGCGCAGAAAGCCCAAAACCAACATGCAAATTTCAAAATTTTGGATGAAACCCAAAAGGAATTACGTTGTATTCTGATTCGTTTTTAGTTTTTGGTGCATAAATAAATTTATTGTTCCAAATGGACCCAAAACAGGTCGAGTTTGTACAAAGAACATCTAAGAGAGCAAACGAAACGGCTAAAAAATAACCAAAACGAACCATGCTCAAAACAGACGCAGTAGGATGGGGACGGGCCACATTAAAACCTTATAATTAAACACCACGCATTAGATAAGACAAACCAAGGAAAAAGAGTACTCATCCGCGGGAGGGATAGGATAAGGCCTCCACCTCGTCGAGCACCCTCGTAGAGAAAGCGGGCGACAGCAACACCCTAACAACAAGCACCGAGTACACACTGCGCACATACCCGAAGAAACAAAAATGGAGGAAGACAGGCATACAAGAGTTTAAAGGCAGCTGATAAAAATGCGTCTCTCCAGTGTCATTCTAAGCTCAAGCTCAACATCCATCCACTGTATAGATTTTGACCTAAATAGATTCCGGGCAGGGGAACGACAGTGTTTGCTACACACATCTGATGTTGGTCGACCACCCAATGGATATAAAAATTAGCACGTATGAAAGCCGAAACCACGACATAACTATGTCTTACTTACTTCATTCTAAAAAACACTATGTCCTACTTACTAGTAAAGTTACAGATGAAACTCAGAGGCTTTAGCAAGTCGTGACATGATGTGCTAAAATCCAACTAAAACCTTAGTAAACATATATATATCTATACAGCAACTAACTACATATAACTTATGAGACACCAATTGTCTTGTTCAATATCCATAGTGTGAGAGAAAGGTGAACGGCAAAAATAGTGTGCAGTCGGGTCCTATCCAGCATAAAGCCATACACTGAAATTCCGGCTTTGTTGTGCTCAAAATATTTTGCTGCAGCAGATTATGATACAAAATAGTGTTTAGGCTAATCAAATTTTTGTCAGCAAGCATGTGAAAGGAATAAATAGCACTACGAACAAAACTCACCTAGAGCTTGCCTCTTCTGGTATGATATAGTGTTTGCATAACTTGGCATCGAACTTGTATCATCCAGTTCATCATCTTCGTCTCCTTCTTTATCCGAGTCCCAGTCAGGAGTGACTGGATACACTGTCCCGATTGAAGCATTCTGAGCCCGGGGAGTTTCATCATTCATCTCATCAAGCGAACTCATTGTGGAACAGGCATGCCATTTCGCAGCAAGTGATGTGATAGCCTGAGCTTTATGCGTTATCTTTGCTGCACAGCGCAAGCAGATAAAAAGCCCTGTTACCAGCGTGATCGAGCATAACTGCACGATGATAAGATGTCATTAGATCTAACATGTATAAACATTGTAGATTACACGACATAAAGAGTGGTGGTGAAGTAGCGATATGTACCGCGAGTTCTCCAGATGTGTATATGTCGATTTTAGAGCTTGGTTCGGTTGTAACAAGCAAGGAGATAAACTGGCTCATTGTCACAGTGATCAGAGTTAACAAGATGAACCGTCTAAACCGGTGACTTATGACCCGAAGGTTTCTTCTGATCCTCAGATGTCGGGTCAAGATAGAAGCAACATCAGATTCTCCCTCGAAAACATGAGCATAGCTCTCCAATTTGAGTAGTTGCAGATAGCATGTAAGGTGGAAGAGAATACATACAACATAACAGATTGAGGTTCGGTAGAGCCACGAACACATCAACAGCATGCACACCACAGCCTTGCTCAAGTATATGTTATACAGATAAGGAATTTGAGTTCCCACTGTGCTGAACCACCATATTTTGTAGACACTATCAGCGAGGAAACAGGGGAGAACAAAAATCAACAGGAGTTTCATTGATCTCTGCAGAAGCGCATGTGTAGATAATTAGGTATCTAATTAAGTCTACATTGCAAAATGAAAACAAGAAACAGCTCTCATATTTCTGCTACCACTGTCACACCGAGATAATAAGAGTAGAATTTTTACAGAAATAAGTATATCGTGCCCCACGTCCCAGGACAGATCAAAACAATTTTTCACAAAGAAAACATCCAGAGAAGTGCGTACCCAAGGCTATCTAAGCATTTAAAGAAAAGTTTTGTTCTCTGATAGCTGTGAAACGGTTGGCTCGTTCCCTGAATTTAGTAAGATCCCCTCTCAAATGGTTATAACATCTAATATATCTTCTCCTCCCTCCGAGATTGATGTATATCAAACTTCTCCCCACCACAGTCACATAAAGAAACTATAGCAAGTTTAATTGACAATTATGTTATACTACTTAATAAGATTAACATCAGAGAGAGATTGTAAAGAAAACAATTTAGATGCATTACTAGGACATTCCAGTACTAAAGTGCATCAAAAGATTATAAAGAAAGAAATTTAGCTGTAACTAGATAGATGAGAAGCATCAACAGTACTAAACGACGTAGTTAGATGACTATGTCACTTCAGCTAGATGAAAATAATTGAAAAAATCATTTTAAATATAGCATGATATTGAGACCTTTGATGACATTAATCGCTCTACTACTGGACCGATACACACATTATCCTCTCTTTTGGGGGATAATTAGGGACACCTCTATTGTAATAAGAGGGGAGCAATATTTTCTATGTTAAATATTCGTGATGAATTAAATCGCGAAGTATAACAAATCAGCTTGAAGGCGAGAAATTGCATGAAAAAACATCGAGAAACCAAACATGAAGCAAAAGACAAGCAGACACATAAGCAAAAATATGGAAAGGGATAAAGGGAAATCAAATGAGACATACATTGAACTGTTGAGCATAGCCTTGTTGAATCTTGTCGCTCTCATCACCCAACCTATCCAGAAACAGAAACTTCCGAAAGCCGTATGTCCGCGCAAAAGAAGAGAGACAAAAGAAAGAAACAGTTGCGAATGATGAGAGAGAAAGCTGCACAATCGCATCATAAGGCCTTTGGTGAGCGGGATCACAATCTGAGCAAGAAAACAGAAAGTGGGAAGCGATTGGAACGCAGAAGTTGAGCACGAAGAAGATGGACCACGAGAGCCCGGCCCGCCACAAGCTGGAGTGATCGAGAAACAGCCATTTCAGAGGCGAAATGTAACTCCCCAACCCAAAACTTGAATCCTGGGAGGCGGAATTCGATTTGCTTTTGGATGAAATATCCTCAGCCACCCCTGATTCCATTAGGGTTTTGATTTCTAATACTGATTAGTTCTGATTGAGGATGGGCGAGAGGACGAAGCTGCAGGCATCAATCACAGTGATCCGTGGTTATGGGTGCTAAAGATTGAGTTATATTTCCAAATCATTTGGAAATAAATGAGTTGTTTTGAATTCGGATGTGGATATGTTTGACTCTGGATTTCCCAAATCATTTGATTATGAAACATTTTTACACACGTCATGGCTATAATGGCGGGGTCGAGTTTACCTGATAGCTGGAACGTGTCTGATCATGTATTCGTACAAATAATTAATAGTAATTAATTTTATATTTTGCCCGACGTCTCATCGTCCACCGACTTTAACGTCTACTAAAAATCATATTACTCCTCCATTTCTTTATAAAAAATAGTGACCACCCGAATTTTAATAAAAATACTGTGATTAACTTTTAAAAAAATGATACAAATTTTAATAAAAATAATTTAATTTATTGTATTGGAGAAATGAACTCATTTAAAGCTAATGTTAATAATAATAATTAATTATATTGTAAATGAAGAAAACGACTCATTATATGATAGAAAGTTTACAAAAATACAAATAGACTAATTTTTATGGACAGAAAGAGTATTAATTTATATTTATATACTTTCTTCGTCCCCAAAATAATTTCATATATTTCTTTTTTGAGTCGTCCCTCAAATATCTTGTTAGTTGTTATCCATTTTCAACACTATTCCATCATTAATAGTATTTCGTTTATTCTTATTTTTTAATTTTTCAACACACTCAATACTAATTAGTATAACAATTTTTCATCATTTTTAATATTAATTATAATATATTTTTATCACTTACAATACACAATAATTTTTATCTTAAAACGTGTATCTATACCACTTAAAAGATTATTTAAAGAACTCAGGGAGTATAAAATATAAGAGTATGTGAATAAATTTAATTAAAAAAAGGTAAGATTGAAAGTGTAAAAATGTCCCTAAAAAAGTGGAAAAAAAAATGTATTCAACCATCAATTAAAACTACCGATTGCGCATATGGTTTAAAATTTTAATCTCTTCCCCTTTTTTTTTTTCTCAATTAGTGCGTCTCCCGTGCGATGCACGGAAAATATTGTGTGTATGATAAATTTAATATTTTATTAATTAAAATAAAAATAATTATAATTTTACTTTTCTTATGTAATGATGAAATATAAAAATTTTAAAATATACATGCATTATATATATATATATATATATATATATATATATATATTAAATAGCGATTATATTAAAAAGAAAAACCTAAAAAGAACCCTTGAAAGCACAGAAAGCAGACTAAGGGCCGGGCCTCGTTAAAACCTTGCTAAGGAAAACCCAATGGGAGAAACCTTAACAAGGAAAAAGAGTACCCGTCTACCAACAAACAATAGTTCCAAAGACGACCAAAACCAGGCGACGAAAGGTGAAACGACTTCAGGAGCTCCGGCTTAACCATTGCCCCTAAAAAGTTCCGGACCCTTCCGCCACCCCAAAACAAACCAACCACTAACCAACAACGAAATAAAAAGCCGAGGAACGACTCAAAATCAAGTCGGGCTAAAAAACCCATCACCAACTCCACGATGACGGTCCAGTTGATGACTAAAATACTCAAGGCCGAAGGGCTAAAACAAACGCTACCCAACGCCTTGCAACCAAACGAGAACGCACCCCACAGCCCCAAGCCCGAGCGCACCCAGAACCTGATAAAAGGCTGTGTGTCGCCCCAACAAACACCACCAAAGGAATCAGCCTCCAAACCCACCAAAGCCGCCACAAAACTCCCGCGAAACCCGACCTCAAACTTCATCCGCTGAACAAGCGCAGCAACAGCAGGCTGCGCAGCCAAGAAAGCTGCAACAGCAGCACTCCAACGCTTGTCTAACCAAAACCGAGCAACCACCACCTTCCACCAAGTCTCCATCCACTGAGCAAGCACAGCAACAGTAGGCTGCGCAGCCAAGAAAGCCGCAACAGCAGCACGCCAACACCTGTCGAGCCAAAACCGAGCAGCCACCACCTTTCAACAAATCCCGTGCGAAGACGGAACAGCACGCCGAAGGCAATCAGGCAATGCGAACGTGCGAATGAGTGCACATATCCAAGCGTGCTGCATTTTTTATCTCTTCGATTTCGTGAGGCCACCACCCTTCTGTGCGAGCTGGATTCGCCATGATGTCCGCCACTTTATTACCTTCACGAAAAATATGTGTGACATGGAGCTGAAAGTTATCCAGCAAATTCAAAATATTCTCCCAAAGAGCAATGAAGCGCCAAGGAACATTTTTAGATCTTTCTTGAAGCAGACCCACAACGTAAGTCGAATCAGCTTCCATCCAGAGATGAAACCAACCTCTTGCATGAGCAATTCTAATGGCAGTGATAACCGCCATTAGCTCAGCCTCAAACGCGTAACCTATAGCATGCTTGTAGTGGAAACATCCTCTTACCCAACCCCAGTTATCTCTGAAAACTCCTCCGACGCCAATAGCTTCTGGCGCCCCCATGGCTGAGCCGTCGGTGTTAACCTTCATCCAAGGAGAAGAGGGAGGCCACTAGCTAACAGAATATGTGGTGCCGATTGTGCATCTGTGGTGCTGATTGTGTATCTATGGTGCTAATTGTGTATC
The DNA here is from genome assembly GCF_028751815.1 of Salvia miltiorrhiza. NCBI lineage: Eukaryota > Viridiplantae > Streptophyta > Magnoliopsida > Lamiales > Lamiaceae > Salvia > Salvia miltiorrhiza. Next base: position 12,345,384 of record NC_080388.1, read on the forward strand.
TGTGAAGTTAAAGGATAGGTATAATATGGCCCTGCGATGATTTTTGTAATTCTGATGGCAAACATAACAAGTTAATGTACTTAATCATGATCATGCTAAGGGGTTCTAGCTGAGACACTTAAGCTTACAAAAAATGGTTTACATTTCAAACACCCCCAAAAACAGTTGCATGGTGTTTGTCCCTGTAAACATTGGAGCTATACTATTCCCTAGTGACTAATAGCAACCTGCTGCAGCCCTTCCATTACATCATCCAGATTGTAAATTGCATCTCCTTTACTTCCTGCCAACTGTAGCTTATGTTGGCTCTCCCTTACAAGGTCTTCCGTTACCTTGATTACCTCTGGTAGAATTCCAAGTCTGCTTTGTCTTTCCTTGTTGATATGAGGAATTTTTTAGTTGTTCCCACCTTTAGCCTTTATAATCTCATGGTAGCAACCTTGTAAAGTGAGGAACACATTGTTAATCTTTCTGGTGGGTATTCTGCATATGCATCATTCACATTTTTCAGTAGCTCCTCAACATCTGTGGCTAGCTTTTGATCTTTGAGTGTCTGTATAGCTCTGAAAAACCCTAGATCATTAACATTTGTATCTGGTGAATTAGCTGGCTGACATACTAGTTGGATGTTAAATCCATCAGTATTTGCAACTACTAGAAAGTTCGGATCATTGGGTTTTATGTGGGGTTTGGCATTATATTGTTGGATAAATATGTGCTTGCTTGCAAACTGTGGCCACTTGGCTTTGATTGTTGGGATAAACTGCAAAAATAAAGCTAAATGATGAATCTGATTCAGATTCTGATAGCATTCTACAAATTCAGATTTGCTTACCTCGTTGATTAGGCAAGCTTTGATGACGCCATTATAGCATTCTACAAATTCAGATTTGCTTACCTCGTTGATTAGGCAAGCTTTGATGACGCCATTTGTAATGGCTGGAATTGGTCTCACTTCCATGGTGTCTTTGCACCTGTTCTTTGAATTTCTTTGTGTTGCTTCCTTTGTTGTGAAAGGAAATATGCCAAACTTTCCATCAAATATGACTGTGCCATCACTATCTATTATAGGCCTTACCACAGCACACATAAACATAATTTTTGAAATGTATCTCTTTGATTTGCAAGTCCTATATGGTTATACTTCGTCTGGCATAAGGTAATACCTGTCCTTAGTTTTGGTAAGGTAGAACCATTTCTCATCTATGTGAATGGTGTTGTACATACTTTGGAAGGGTATAAAACCACCCTCACTTACTGAACTGAGCTGTTTCAGGCTCCAACTAAGCCTAGACAGGCTGTTTTGTGTGGTAAGGAAGGGTTTTATGGCATTTGTATGTGGTTTCAATCTCTTTTCCTTCACCCACTTGTGAATCAAAGACTTAGAGACACCTAGGTTTGTAGACATAACTCTCAATGAAGATCTTTCTAAAACATAAAGTTTCTTCACTTTTTCTACATCTATTTAGCTCTTATCTTTGTATATGCAACCTTTTCTAATTGACTTTACCTGGATAGGTACACCACATGCCACTTGATTTGTTGCCTGGTTCCAAATCCTTCAAACTGTCTTCAAATCAACTTTGAAGTGAAGGACAACCTGCTTTTTGGCACCATAATGCAGCTGACCTCCTGTGCTATGTTGAAAAAGCCACTGTGCAAGTTTATTTCTATCATCATCTCTTAGTTTGGGCCTATGTAATGTCATTTTTAATGTGTATTTTCAGTTAGTGCGTATTGAATGCAGTAGAAGGTGGAACTGATCAGATTTTATGGCTGTATTTATAGAGCCATTTGTTGGTAGTTAAATTTTCATTTTCCCTCCAAACTTTTGGAGGGACCCAATGTACTTTTAGATTCCTAAGATGAATGAAAAATTCAATTTGCCTCCGAAATTGTCTCTTGTCATAATTGAGATGTAAAGTGTGCTTCTGTTTTTGTAAGTCATCAAAATTCACAAACAAAAAGAAAAGAAAAAGAATAAGACAAATGGAACAAAATTAAAACAAAACTGAAATGAAAAAAAAAAGATTAAAATGTTGCCTGTATTGGCATGTGTCGAAAATCACAACCAAATTAAAAAGATTGCAATGAAAAAAAATTGAACAAAAATTAATCAATGAAATTTAAAGTTAACAAGGAAAAAAAGAAAATAAAAACAAAGTTGGAATAAAGAAAATAAAAAAGTAAAGGGAATTTTCTAATCAAAGGTTAGTAAAAGTAATCTAATACCTTAACCACTATCATTTTATTTCATCTACATCACATTTTTCAGCTTTCTTAATCTTCATGCTAACACCAAAGTGGGACATTAATTCGTGGACGGAGGGAGTATTTTTTAACTTAATTGAAAATTCATATAAAAATTGCCATTTTTTTCAAAATTCATAGTATATATTTTTTGCCATAACCCCTTTTTTTATACACATGTAATTATTTAAGAAAATTGTAAAATTATTTTCCAAAAACAATACAAACCCATCCAACATTGATGAACCCAAATTTGGACATGAATTCGTATAAATTAAGGGGGGTGTATTCGTTGTGGATTTCCACAGACTTTAAAAAGTCCATGGATTTTAAATTCCATGGAATTCACATAGATTCCAGACGACTTTCAAAGAATTCGTGGTTGGATTTCACCCCGATTTTCACTGATTTTCGAAGAATTTGGGGGATAATTCTGGAATTGAAATCCATGATGCCAACGCCCGCTGAAACCCAGCACCGCTGGAAACCCAGCGAGCGCTGAGACCAAATAACTGCTATATAAAGGGCCAGCGAGCGCTGGTGCCCTAATTTCATTCTTCACCTCTCCAGCGCCGCTCCAGAACCTCCCCCCAAAAAATCACCTTCAACTACAATTTTTCCATACCACTACCCTCTAAAATCACCTTCAACGATATAATGGTCCGAACGAAGAACGCAAACGTCGGTAGAGAGGAGCTTACTTTGAGCCAAAGGTATGAATGTCCATTTGAATTGCAAAGTGAATTAGAGGGAGAAATATTTAAGAAATTTAACGAGAACTATATTACTCCTCCGCATTACTTGGATTGGGAGTTGATTACTGATTTGAATCTTGAGGAGCAAGTTGAGTTGTATTTGCAAAATCTAGGGATGAAAGAATATGCTAAAAATATTGATTTTTCTGGGTATGATCCTCTATGTTATGAGTTCATGACTACTGTGGAAATGGCTGGTGATATGAAATGGATTAAAGCTAGGATGTATGAGCGAGAGTATCGCATTAGTTTGGCTATAATGAAAGTTGTTTTTGGTTTCAGTATTGGTGGATTATCTGATAAAACTCGGGGATGGAATGTTAATCAAGCGTGGAATCGATTGACTGACTGTGATAATTGGGATAGTTCGGGTATGCCTAGTGGGTACATTAAGGATCCGGCATTGGCTATTGTTCATAAATTTCTTGCATATAATGTGTCTGGAAATGAGCAGGCGAATAAGGTTAATGCAGTTGAGGTATTTTTGCTGGAGTGTGCTTTAGATGGCACAAAAGTGTGCATCTCAAAGTTTATTTGGGCTGCTATGATTCGGGCGAAGAAGCGCCCTACTGCCCATGCTTCTTTCGCTGCTATTATCACTGGTTTGGCACACAATAATGGAGTTCTTGCTGCGACAGAAGGGCCTATCTATGGTCAGGATGAGCTGGATGCTGAGTACATTGATTATAATGAGCTCAGAGCAGCTCAATTGATTTCTGACCAATACACGCTGGTTCCTCATGAGAAGAGGACTTGTGTAGTTAACTACATACACTCCGAGATTGCAGCAGGCCGTCGTCCCCGCATTGATCCTGGTGCTGGTCCATCTGGGACCGCCGGTGATGATGAAGAAGAGAAGAACGAAGAAGAAGCTGAAGAGGAAGCCGAAGAGGCAGAGGAAGAAGACGAGGGGAATGGAGAGCGAGCAGCTGGTGGTTCAATGTCGAGAGCTACCATCAGCAGGTTCAGAATGATCTCACATCATTCCGTGCACACTTTGATTCATCCATGGGAGCATTCCGAGCTCATTTTGACTCATCGATGACATCAATGAGGAATGATATGAATGCTCGCTTTGATGCACAAGACCAGCAGATTGCCGAGCTGCAGCGCCAGTGGGATTCTTGGAGACCACGTTTCTGAGTTTTTATATTAATGTTGACATTGTTTTATGAGTTTGGATAATTTTATCTTTTGAACAATGATTAATGTTTGTTTTCATGAATTATGTTTGCATTTGATTCATGAGTTTCATGTTTTCATTACATTTTAACCATGTCAAAGAATTTTTATGATCATACAATTTTACATGAATATAACATATGATGAACTGAAAATTAAAAAAAATACACAAATTCTTAACATAAGCAACCCAAAAAAATATGAATTCCACGGAATTGAGCATAAATCAGGGGGTATTTGTTTGGGATTTGATTAAAATCCACAGAATTCGAGCATTCTGAATTAGGGGTCCAGCGGCCGCTGGAAGGTAGAACACGCTGGGAACCCAGCGAGCGCTGGGAACCCAGCGTGTTCTGCCTTCCAGCGGCCGCTGGACCCCTATTTCAGAATGCTCGAATTCTCGGATTTTACTCAAATCCCAAACAAATACCCCCTAATTCATGCTCAATTCCGTGGAATTCATCAAATCCCCAACTAATACACCCCTAATTATATAATTCATGCTCAATAAAATCAACCAATATCCATTAAAAAAAACAAAATAACGTCAACATCCATAAAAATTCCAAATTGAAAAAAAAAGCGTTAATTCAACGACATCCATCTAAACACCTCCCTAACTATTATCTTCGGTCTCCGCCTGTGTCTTGACCGGTTTCAGTTATGTGCTATTTTCCCACATAGCATTAGCAATACTTGCTCTCCATGCATTAGCTTCATTCCTCTGAGACAGCTGGCTTTGAGAAAGATAATCCAAAATGTCCGCATCGTTCTCAACATCTGCTGCAACATTTCCTTCTTCAACATCGCCTGGAAATTCATCAGAACGACACTCCTTTCGGAGAAAGTTATGCAATCCAGCACAAGCCAAAACTAACTCTGCTTGTGTCTGAAAAGGGAACGGAGGAGCTGTTTTGAAAATTGTGAAACGTGATTTGAAGATTCCAAAAATGCGTTCAATCACGTTTCGCAATGATGCGTGTCGAAGATTGAACAACTCATCTGCATTTCTTGGATTACGACCATCACCATCGAAATCTTTGAGATGATATCGAACGCCACGTAACGGAGCCAAAAACTGACGACGATTAGCAAATCCACAATCTACTAGAAAATATTTACCTTGAGGCACGTGGAGTCCATTTGGTCTAGACAACGCATCACTTAAAATTTTGAAATCATGGGCTGAGTCTTCCCATCCACTAAGCACATAGATGAATTGCAAATCAAAGTTGCAAGCTGCCAAAACATTTTGCGAATTCACCCCATGACGGTTACGATAACAGCTCACGTCTTTACCTATTATCGTGGCCGGGATATGAGTGCCATCTATAGCCCCGATACAATCCTAAGATAATAGATGAATGTGTTATACAAAAACCAAAAATATTTAATATAATACAAGAGCAGAAATATTATACCTTGAAGTAAGGATAAAATCTGGTACTTTCCCGAATTTTAGCGGGTATTGCGCCAGTCGGCTTAACCATCATGTCCGGTGCTATGGTGTTCAATGCTCTCAAGATTTTGTTGAAGTTCTGACTAGTAGCAAAATGCGAACGACCAAACCTTTCACGAACGTTACAATAACGATCGTTGTGCCCTACAATGATGAGGAATGTTGCCAACGTTTCTTCAACAGTTGTATATCGTGTATCATCCACATGGGCTTTCTCCCTAATGATCTGGCATAATTTGATGAAGACGTCAGGATACATTCTATACAACTGTCGAAACTGGCTCGGATCTCCATCCATCATTCTCGTAATAAAACGAAATCCTTCCCTAGTCTTTGGTCGTCGCATCAGAGCGTTGTCAGCAGTCGGATGTAGCGTCATAATATTTCCCAATAGAGTGATAACTACCTTAGCTGCTTCCATCAGTTGCCTAACAAGATCATAAAGTTCAATCTCCATCTCTGTTTCGATTTCATCCTCAAGTTCTTCATCTATGTCTTCTTCAATTGCAATGTTAATTTTATCTTCATAATTCATGCTGCCATTTAAAACAATGAAACAATAATTGAAATAAGAATAAAAGGGACTCACAAAAAATAGCCTTTTAAAAATACTCATAAAAAACCATTCATTAATCAACAAAATAAAGTATTAAAACATAAAACCAACAAAACAATGTACTCATAAAAAGATGGTGAAACAAAAATAAAAACATAGTTCAAAAAACATGACTAAACTATCCTCTATTTCCTAGTCTTGAATTCTATCCATCTTTTGCGTTGAGGAACAGTCATTTTCATAAATCCATCTTTTTGTGACTTTGTAACAAGCAAGTCAAATGGTGTGTATTGGTCATCTTCACTCAAATCAGGAATTTCTAAGATAGCATCCCAAGTTGTAAAACTTTTTTCCTTTTCTCTTTTCTCCATCATAGTATCTCGTTTCACGAAGAGGCTTTCAACTCGATCCATTGTGCCAGTGACTTTTTTAATTTCTACCATGAGCTCCTGATGCGAACTATTTTCAGTGTGGCCTGAATTTGTCTCAAACTGGCCTCTGCTTCTTTTGGCGGGAGCTCTTCTCTGAGTGGACTCCACAGGCACTTCAGTGGGCTCCAAAGGTGATTTGGAGGCGGATAACAGTGGATCATCTTCACCCAGTACTACAAACACCTCAGTAGCAGTATCGTAATTCAACTCCTCTATGAGCGAACCTCTACTTTCATCAACTCCTATTGTCCTAGCATCAGTAGCACTGCCCACTCCAATTGCGTTTCTTCCTACAGCTACACCATTCCCAACAGCAAGCCTCAATTCATCATAATCCGAAAAACTCCCAGTGCGTAAGTATGCATCTTTTGGGTGAGCCTAAAAACATAAATAAGAAAATTATTAATTAACTATATTATTTAAATTAAATTGTGTTTAAAAAATAATTGATAACAAATTTACCTCTATATACGCATCCCATACTTCATCTGGGGCCGTGAATTTTTTGGTGTCGTTGTCATAACCAAAACCAGAGTTAAACTTCAACAGTGTTGAATACGCATTCCAACGGCTCTTAAACCATTTGATACGACTTTGATAGTGATTATAATTTTTATTGGACCTAAGTTTTTCATTGAGAACAGGCAATATCCTTTCCTCTACTATTGCTTTGCTAAATATACCACTATTATCGCGCCATCCCCTAATTGCAGATTCAGCCAGAATTCTTAACAAGACATCACTTTGTTCCTGCGTCCATGCTTCATACACTGCCCTTTTTTTAGAATCTTGTGGTTGAGAGTCTCTCATAATAATATTACTAGACACCGAACAGTACTATATGAATGAATAAAAATAAAAAATAAAAAACATCAACAAAAAACTAAAATCAACTCACATGCAATAGAAACACAACATACAGTTGCTAACAATTTATAAAGGTACAAGATTCATGCTATAGAAAAATTGCATAATTAAATACTATGAAGATATAAAATTTATGAAAAAATACCTGGCTAAAAGCTAATATAGAACCTTGAACTGAACTTGTCTTCTTTTTTTGAGGGGTGGTAGGCGTCTGGCGAATGTGAGAGGTTAAAAAAATCGAAGAGGGGTATTTAAAGGCGTTGCTGGGCTGGGCTGCCTGGGCCCAGCGACCGCTGCAACCCAGCGGCCGCTGGGAACCCAGCGCACGCTCAAACCCAACGAGCGCTGGCCTTTTTCAACGTGTGCTGAGTTCAGGCGCTCGCTGGCTTCTTGGCCGCGGGCGCTGGAACTCAGCGCACGCTCAAAACTCCATGGATTTCAATTCTCGTGGTTCTTGGCCGGATTTCGTCGTGTGTATTTTTTGGATGAAATCCATGAAAGTCATTACGGATTTGAAGTCAATGGAATAACGAATACACCTAGATTTGTATGGATTTTAAAAAGTCTGAAACGAATACACCCAGATTTATATGGACTTTTAAAAGTCTGGAACAAATACACCTAGATTTCTGCAGACTTTTAAAAGTCTGGAACGAATACACCCAGACTTTTAAAATCCATAGAAATCTATTAAACTCCACGATTTGTATGGATTTTAAAAAGTCTGAAATGAATACACCCAGATTTATATGGACTTTTAAAAGTCTGGAACAGATACACCTAGATTTCTGCAGACTTTTAAAAGTCTGGAACGAATACACCCAGACTTTTAAAATCCATAGAAATCTATTAAACTCCACAACTAATACACCCCCCTAAATAATGAGAGAATTTTAAAAAGGAAAAGGCGAAAATTGAAAGCCCGCGTAACGTGGTGAATTTCCACCCATAGAAATCTCCCCTGCCGCTCTCGCACACACACACACACAAGTAACGTCCTCCTCTCCTTTCTTCACTCCTACGGAAAACGCCTCCACGCAGACGCGCGAGCCACCGCACAATTCACGCATGCATCTGTAGACCTGCCAGAATAAGCAGATTTCGAGCAGAATGGGCGGCCAGAGCACTTCAATCGGCGCTCTGGTGCCCACTGTGAAGTCCGAGCAGGCGGAAGAGGCTCCCGTGGCTCCGCCGTCGACTTCGACGGCGCCGGAGAAGGATCGGGGGGCGGAGGAGGCGGAGAAAGACATTCTGTGCCCGATATGCATGCAGATTATCAAGGATGCCTTTCTGACGGCGTGCGGACATAGTTTTTGCTACATGTGTATCGTGACGCATCTGCAGAACAAGAGTGACTGTCCGTGTTGCTCTCAGTTCCTCACTAAGACTCATCTCTACCCTAATTTTCTCCTCAATAAGGTTTGTTTTGATAATTCTGTTGAAATGATCGAATATACAGCTGCGTTGTATGGTAAAATTGGCGAGTTTAGTAGTCTACATTTGTGTAATATGTTTACGAAATTCTCAGTTACTTTTCAGGATTCGTGAGTGTTTTACATTGTTATTTATATTGTTGATGCTTCTTTGATGCTGAATGTACTGAAGCATCGTTAATCGCTTAACATGTGAAGTTGAGATTTGAAGCGAGTTCTCTTGTACTCGATTCTGGATTAGGTGATCATTTTGGGATGTGACCTTTAATCGATTCTTCAGCTTGATTCTGAAATGAACCGATCTTTCAAATATTGAAAAGTCTGTTTTGAGAAGACATACATTCGGCTTAGATTCCAGGAAATGATCAATCAGCTACTAAAATATTCTCTCTCAATCTCGAGCACTCAGTAGAGTTTGTATTCTGGTTTCTGCTAAATTGAATTCGAACTTGTTTTTTGTTAGCCAACTGATGAAGTGAAGGAGAAAGTAGAAAAGTAACTATGTGACCTTGCTGTCAATTTGCATAAAGCAGAGTTGAGCTTCTGAGCAGTCTTGCATTAGACCTGGAACAAATTAGTATTCTAGACTTTGCTAAATACAATGGAGAATGCAGTAAGAAATTAGTATTGATGAATACTAATTTCCAGTCATAATGCATTAGACATCAATCATAATGCATTGTTTCCACTTTCCACTCTGCTTATAGAAATGAAACGAAGAATGAATAACATGATCAAGCTATGAAGTTAGTAAGCCTTATGAAGTGGAAACCCAATGACAACTTCTGTAAGCTTTTTGTTATCATTGATAGTTGGAACTTGTAACTTTTATATAGACATTGATCTGTGATTTATTTATTCTTTGTTCAAGCACAGAAGTCTGAAGCCTTTTGTTTCTAAAACCTTTAGTGCTTTCTATGCATTTTTGAACATTTATTACATAAAGTTTGTTTACTTTTGTAATTGAGCTTATGATGTAGTGTTTCCGAATCTGTGATGGACTTATGGTGCAGTATGCTTCAATGTTGTAGTTACTTGCAAAGACTTCTGCGCGTCAAATAGCTAAAACTTCCACTCCTCTCGAACAACTTCGTCAGGCTCTGGAGCAGGTTAGTTACACAATGATCGAGTAGAGCTTCAAATTGTAACCTTTGTTTCTCCCTTCGTCTTGCATATAATACTACTACTATATTTCTTTCCAGTGGTATTAAATAGAAGTTTGTTTGAGAAGGCTATTCAGTTTATATTCTTAGTTGCTTTGCATGCATATGCTCCTTTGCATCTAACATTGGGTATGGTTGAACTACCATTCCATATCCTTTATTAGAACATACCTATTGGGATGTTGCAATTTACGTAGTTATTCTCTATGTTGCTTGAACTCAGGTGCGGGTGTTGGACACAGGTGCGGGGATATGTGTCCGACTCTTAATTTTTCTAAACTTAGGATACGTGGCCACGGCTAATAAGGATCCGAAATTAGGACACGGGTGCGGGGATACATTTGATTTATAATATAATTTAAAATTAATTATAAAATAATACTAAAAAACTTGAAATCCTATGAAACTGATGACACCTTGTTTGCAGTCTAATAGTAAAATTTGAGGATACAATATTATCTGCATGAAGTCCTGCCAGTCTTGAACGGAAATCTGTTCTTTTCCTAGATCTTGTTCTTTTTGGTACCCAAGTTACAAATTGAATGTTCTGTCTACTCCATGCTTACATACTTTTGTAAGAATGTGATTGTAAATGATATCTGGACAGGGATGTGAAACATCAGTTAAGGATCTTGAGAGCCTCCTGCATGTTATTGTTGAGAAGAAAAAGAAAATGGAGCAAGAAGAAGCTGAGACAAATATGCAGATTTTGCTTGACTTTCTGGTTTTCTTGAAAAAGAAAAAACTTGATGAACTCAATGAGGTGCTTTGATCTTAATGCTTTTTACTTTACAGCTTTGTTGTCTTCATAGTTGTGCTAGCTTGTTTATACTTCTGCACCTGTATTGTAACATTTTTTTCATCATGATCTGCTAATATGTCAGTAAATTATGCCATTTGAGCTATTATTATATTATCAGATATGTGCTTGCCACAATATCAACCACTGGAATTGCAGTTATGATAAGATTCATGTTGGATGACATGATATCGGCAATCACTCTTTAGGTGTCTGATTCTAAGATAAAAAAAGCGAAGATCGTGGCAATGAATTCTGACAATGTTGTCTGCCTCATAATAAAGATTGCTTGGCTGTATATGTCTCATGCAGTATTTATGTATATAATATATTAATATTGTAAGTAATGGCCTATTATGTCAGCAAATTGTGCTATTTATGGCCTATCCAAGGTTCACTGCAGATGCAGCCCATGAAGATATTAGTCCTCAATTCAGAGTATGATCTCTTTTTTTTTTCAAAAACAAAAAAAAAAATTGATTTTCCATTTATCCTACAGATACAATCCGACCTCCAGTACATAAAACAAGATATTCATGCTGTGGAGAAACGTCGAATAGAGTTGTATCATAGAAGAGATAGATACTCTGCAAAAATGAGAATGCTTTCTGATGATCCAAATTCAAAGTCTCTATGGCCATTGTTGATGGATAAACATAGAGATGCCACCACTGTCTCTAGGATTACTGCACCAGATCAGGTCCGCTTGAGTTCTAGCGTGTCCAAAAATCAGAAAGTTGATTTAAGATCTTCTACAAGCCCTTTAACCCCATGGAAGGATGCTTCTGGTGTGTCAGATAACCAAAATCTCAGTCAATCTGGACTGGCATTGGCAAGAAAGAGGCGGGTCCATGCACAGGTTGGTTATGATTTGCTAATCAACATAGATGCATTTATATTATGTGCTTTTAATTCCCTAGAAAGAGCTAAACAACTTACATATGTTGTTGAGGAAAATCTTTCTGTCAAAGAACTGTGATATCCAGAAAATGCTCTTTGGCAAAGGGCTAATTGTAGAAATACTAATTTTCCGACATGAAGTTGAAGTCCATTTTTGTTGGGATGCTTGGCATCCTAGTTTTTTAAAAGTACTTTGGCGTGTCAGTAGCCCACTGCTTGCTGCATTACCCTAAAGACCGTCTCAGTTGACGAGTCTCCAGAGTCAGTAGGTATAAAATCATTATGAAATGCATGCTTTGATTGAACTTGATATCTCCTTTTCTGCTATTGTAATACTCGTTTCTATTGCTACAGTTCAATGAGCTACAAGACTGTTACTTGCAAAAACGAAGATACTGGTCAAGACTACCTTCAACACAGCAAGACCGAGATTCAACTGGTGTAACCAGAGAAGGTTACACAGAAGGACTTGTGGATTTTCAGTCTGTTCTGTCAACCTTCACAAGATACAGGTGTAACCTTAGGCGCTTATCCTAGTTTCTCTACTTGACTGAAACCTCACTAACTAATCAAGTTTTGGTTGGTTAATCAGTCGGTTGCGGGTTGTAGCTGAACTAAGACAAGGCGATTTGTTTCACTCAGCTAACATTGTGTCCAGGTTAGCAGGGTGATTTCTATATACTTTTGCTGGGGTGTGTTAGGTATTGCATGGAATATTTTCATTTTTGCCTCGTTATTCTACCTTACAGATAGTGCCACAAAATTAGGAGGCACTTTGGCTACTCTTTAGACATACAATGTTTATTGAGTCCATTGTTTGAAGCTCCATCTGTTAAGGTCAACCAGACAGATTACGTTGCGAATAGATGGTATCCTGTCTGTTTCACGAGTGACAGCTGGTGGAATGCTTATAATTGTCATTTACGTAAAATTCCAGATTAGAAATTCCTGATTTTGTAGCAACAACCTTATAGCTCAAGTGGTTAACTACTACCAATTTCAGTCCTTAATTCCTCTTTTTCCAACTCAAACCCGAGAGCGAGAGAGAGAGGAATTCCTGTTATTGGTTTCTTTCGCCAACCAACAGTTAAACTTGAAGAACTGAGAGTGAGAACACATAGTTAGTATTTTCCCTATTCCACCTAAATAGATTGGTGCTTGACATGACAGAATCTCCATCTTTGTAATCAGAACAAACTTAAATTACTAAGCCAGGATTTTCATTTATTTCTGCCTAGGATGAAGAGATTACCTACTCTTTCATTTTCATGCTTTTGCCCTGTGGCTATGGGGTCAAGTGCAATAATCTATTTATACTTAAAGAATGATTTATTTCCCTTTGCAGTATAGAATTCGACCGAGATGATGAATTGTTTGCTACTGCTGGAGTGTCACGACGTATCAAGATTTTTGAATTTTCTTCGGTATGTGGGATTTGTGTTGCTTCAATTTATCCATTCTGGGTTGTTTGTATCTCAGTACAAACAGCATAGTTTTATGTTCGTTATACTTGGAATTATCACTTATGACACTCTTTTGAGTTTTTATACTTTTGTGCATGTTACAAGATTCATGATTTGGTTGCTTAATTAATTAAGTTATGTAGATTAGACTACAAATCATTTGGAGTTGAAATTCTAAGTGAGGTTGCTCCAATATTCATTTGGCATCATCCAGTGCCTTGTTGTAGTCCTTTCTTTTACTCTTCTACTTAAAGTTTCCAATTTTAAATATAAGTTCTCATATAAATGCAATTGCTTTCCAGGTAGTTAATGAACCTGCTGATGTTCAATGTCCAGTTGCGGAAATGTTGACGCGATCGAAACTCAGCTGTTTAAGCTGGAACAAGTACACTAAAAGTCATATAGCCAGCAGTGACTACGAAGGGATAGTAACCGTTTGGGATGTGACCACTCGACAGGTACTGTACATGTAATTGAATTGGTCTTCTTCATTATAGTTCTGCAGAACAAAGTCTCACAATTCACATACATGGACTCACTGTAAAACTACATTGTCTGAAATTTTATTCAGAGCGTGATGGAATATGAGGAACATGAAAAACGTGCCTGGAGTGTTGATTTCTCGCCAACAGAATCTTCAATGCTAGTCTCGGGAAGTGATGATTGCAAGGTATTTGTGAGGCAAATTTATTGTTCTTGTGTCTTAAGTTATGCTGCATAAACAAGTGGGAATTGCATTTCCGTTGAAGGGTTGCCTTTAGAAACACCACAATTTAGCTATATATATATTTCCTGTGTGCTATGTTTTTCTTTTTCCCCCTTACCTTCACCTATCTCGATAAAATCTAACAACCAATTGAGGTGAGGCTATTATAAGGTGTCAGAGAGATGATGCAATAAAAAGAATAATTAGAAGCAAACTGCACCCATCCATTTAGATTTTTCATGCCCCCTTTTTGCTGTTCCGTTGAACAGAAAAGAGAAGGAAGAAAAACAAAGAACAAAAGAAAGAACAGGAAAGAAAAAGAGTGATAAGAAAGAATGAAGAAGAGATGAAATTTCATAATATTTATGCCAGAAAACAAATCGATATTGTGGGACATGTTTGTAACTTAGAGCTTGAGCAGTGCAGACTTGCAGTTATCCTTTCTTATGATGTACTTCATTTTGACTTTCCCAGGTTAAAAAGGCTCATTGTGATAACTGACAAGTTTGTCCAGATTTTCTACCTTAAAATTTGAATGCTTGTTACTGAAGTTCCCTTCCATAACTTGGTTATTTTATGATATCTTCAAATTCTCAACAGGTCAAAGTATGGTGTACGAAACAGGAGGCAAGTGCTCTCAACATTGATATGAAAGCCAACATATGCTCTGTCAAATATAACCCTGGATCTAGTGTTCATATAGCGGTAATATCATTGGTCATATTTTTGAAAGCACTCTCATTGGATTCGTGATTCTGATAGTCAAGCTAGCCAGCCATGAAGTATATGTATGAAGTTGTTTGCTCTTGTCCCTTACAGGTTGGCTCTGCAGATCACAATATTTATTACTATGACTTGAGAAATATAAGCCAGCCATTACATATATTAAGTGGTCATAGAAAGGCGGTATCATATGTGAAATTTTTGTCCAACAATGAGCTTGGTTCAGCATCTACAGACAATACATTGCGCTTGTGGGATGTCACGGAAAATACACCTGTAAGTTTCTATTCTTTATTCACTGTTCACTTCAGTGTCGTCATACTAAGGGCAGCATAATTTTTTCTGCTTCCAGCAGGCTCACATCCTAAGCTTTTAGTTATTGAAACTTTAACCTTTTTGTTTATATATGATTCTGAACCATCCAAATTTCTCAACTAGTAGTATGGAAGAGAAGTTAAATAGTACAACTTTGGTACAGTATAATCAAAGTTGCAGTGCTGTGGAGCATTAGTGGTCTGTGTTATAACTTATAAATGTGATGATGCACTCAAGTTTCCAATCTTTGCTTGATATGCGAAATAGCGCTGAACTCAACCTCCCCCCCAACTATATTTTTTTTCTATCTAGGCTAATCATCAAAAGTAAATGCCCCCTGAGTGTTTAGAACTGATTCACATTCATACGTCTTATATTTCCTTCAGCTACGCATATTTAGGGGCCATGCAAATGAGAAGAATTTCGTGGGCCTCTCTGTTAACAGTGAGTACCTAGCCTGTGGCAGTGAAACTAATGAAGTATATGCATATCACAAGGTACCGGTTGTTGGATCCACACGCTCTTGTATATCTAACTAATTCACCTAGGAAAAATCTTATAGTCAACGAGTCTGGTGTTTCTGCAGGCTATATCGAGACCAGCAGCGTGGCATAGATTTGTGAATTCTGGTACTGATGAAGCGGAAGACGAACCTGTATCGTACTTCATTAGTGCTGTGTGTTGGAAGAGTGATAGCCCAACAATGTTGACAGCAAACAGTCAAGGAACAATTAAGGTTCTTGTACTTGCTCCCTGATTCAGGAAAACAATACTGGTAATTTATTAGGAAAATATAGGAGTGAACAAGATTCTACATGTAATTATCTCTCTAGATATCCAACTTGTGGAATAGCCATTTGTTGGGTTTCAGCCAAATTTTATAGATGCGATTGGAGTTTAATTACCACCTCAAGTTTGCGTGGTTGCTTTATTTTGATGTCTATTCTTTCCAATCTTCGCCCAGACCCAGTGTACTGATTGACTGATTTTGCGAGTTCATGTTTATTTAGTTTTTTCGTTTAGTGTGGTGCCGGCACTTGGGATACTCATCCCTTCCAATTTTTGTGTCCTAATTTATACTATATTTTTTACTTCGATTTTGATAAATTTTGATTTATTTTTTATATATATATTTGTTTCGAAAAGTTCTCTAACGAAAGGAAAGTTCGAAATGTTGATGAATAGTAAGATTGGGTGGGGTTCAACAAAGAAAGGCATAAGTATAGAGATTAAAGAATTAATCTCTACCATTAAAACCGCTTAATCAAGCGGTTGAAATTAAAAGATTTTAGATATTTTAAATTCCTAAACCAAAAATTGGAATATTATTTTTAATTGGAAAAGGGCTTTAAAGTAACTATCCATTAGTTAAAAACTGAACGGACGAAAATTACCCCCCCATTTACTCTCACTTCTCTTCTTCGAATGAACCTACAATCTGTAGGGTTTTCAGATTGTTCGACGAGATTTACTTCATTCCCATTTACAGATTTTCGAACATGAAATCTCCTTTATTTTCGATTGTTCAATGATTTTGTTCGGCGATTTGGAATAGAGGTTTTCTGCTTGAAGTCGCCGCGTTTGCTGAATCTGAACAGGTGAGGCGTTGCGTTTCCGAATTTTAATTGAAAATCTTTTGGGTTTTAGGAATTTTTAATCGAATAAGGTTTAGGATTTTCAAGATTCAATCATTGATTAGGGATTTTTGGGGTTTAGGGATTTTTAATCGAATTGGTTGATTTTTGTTTGTTCCGTCGATTATGATTTTTGAATGCTATATTGTTGTAGACAAATTGTAGGATATGGCTTCTGAAAACGGGAAAGAGAAGGATTTAGATGGTATGAGTGTATATTCGAAATGTTTCATGTTTTGTTTATGTAGAATTTGATGGGTGAAGTGGCCATCAGAGGAGTTAGTGAGGCTTGAGCTAGATATCAACAGGGGTGATCCCACTTGATGCGTCATCAGGAACAAGGGTAAGAATATTCCACCCATTTTCTTAATTTTTATTGTTATTGCTTGTAAACCATAATTTTTATTGAGTTGTGATGCATCTAGGTTTTGCATATATATATATATATATATATTTTAAAATTTGTTCATGTATCTTGGAGTGGTCTTCTCTTTACAGCTCTTGATTTACAATTTTTGTGTGCTAGCTGAAAAGGCTATGAAGGAAGAAACAACAACAAGCTTTGCTAGGAGGAACCGTCTATTGAAAATCGAACCACAGGTCCAGAAGTGGTGGTTAGAGGGTGATGTGTTTCGGGCTGATCCAAAGGACCCTCCACCCAAAGCTATTATATTCATGAATAATATTACTTTATTCAGTAAAATATTATCTTATTCACAATTTATGAGTATCATATAAATTATTCAGTAAACTATTTTCCTTATTCGCATGAATATGATTTTTATTCGGTACGCATTGAACAATATTCGAATACGATATATTTATGAACAATCCTACTTTATTCAACAAAATATTTTTTTTATTCACAATTTATGAGTACTTATTCAGCAAATTAATATTGTTATTCGCAAAAATATAATTCTTATTCGGTGCGTTTTTACAATATTCAACTACAACATAATTATTGTTTATCGTAAAGAGAAAGTTATTCAGCAAATTAATATCCTTATTCGTAAAAATATAATTTTTATTTAGGTACATTTTGGACACTATTCAAATACAATATAATTATTGTTTATCGCACAAAGAAAGTTATTCGGCAAATTAATATTCTTATTCGCAAAAATATAATTCTTATTTAGATACATTGTGAACAATATTCAAATACACTATAATAATTGTTTATCGCACAAAGAAAGTTATTCAGCAAATTAATATCCTTATTCGCAAAAAAATAATTCTTATTTAGGTACATTGTGAACAATATATTTTTAAAATTTTACAGTTCATTATTAATGAATAAAAGTAATAAATTTAAAAATATTTATATTTATTAATAAAATATTAAATTTTTAATACATATAATATTCCCCGTGCATCACAGGGGAGGAATACTAGTACTAATGAAAAAGTTAAAATGATACAAATGTACTAATGAAAAAAATAAAATGCTACATGAATTACTAATTTTATTTAAGTGATTAAGACTTAAATTCTGCATAATTAATTAATGGATTAATAAAAATATAAATTAGGTGAAGATTCTATTATTTATTGAGATAAAATTAATTTGTGATTACAGATTAAAATTATTTGAACAAATAAAAAATTTGGATGAATGAAAAATATTTTTTTACATATTAAAACAAATCGTTAATCGAAATATTAGTAACAAATAAATCTATTATAGCTATTTATACACATATAAAATACACATTAATTGCTATAAATAAAGATATTATCGGCAGAGTCCACAAGATATTGACTAAATTATAGGGATTCATCAAATCTTGCCATAAGTAATAAAGATATTATCGGCTACAAGATAACCTGAGATTACAATTATAACCTTTTTAAATATTGCAGGAAATTAAATTGTGATTTATCTCCACCGTTAGATTCAACAAAATTAATGCCTTTGATGTATTCTTTATTCTCTATACATATGTCATTCTTTATTGATCCATTCCCTAGTAAGATTAATCTTTTGTTTATTTAGAGTGTTTGAGTTTATAAGGTTAATAGTCGAAAAATATACGAACTTTCACCGAATTTGCATATTGCACATGACCTTCAAAAATAGCTTCAGAATACACCACCTTTTAATTTAATTGCAAATTGTACACGGCGAAAGTTTCGATTACTTTTAAGTTTGACCGGCGATGACGTGGACAGTATTTAACGTACATGGCATTACACGTGGATTTTTTACACGTGTGGCTCCACAATACACACTTTTTTTTGACATGGCATTACTCTTAATATTAAAAAAAATTGAAAAAAACAAAATTGAAGAAGTCGGAAACCCAAAACCCCTCTTTCCAAAATCTCGCTCCGGCCTCTCACCTCCGCGACAGATCCGCCTCTGCGGCCCTAATCTTTGGCGCCGCCTCTCACCTCCGACCCATTTATTCTCTCGCTCAAACTCAGGTGGAAATCTTCTTCTAAACCGAGCCCTAGCTCTCTCTCGTTCTCCGTCTGTAAGTGAACCGCTGTCATTGCCAAGGGGCCGGCGAGGACTGACGATTGGCCGTCGTTCCACGGCCTCTTCCTTCGCCCCTCTGTTCCTCTTCAAATTCTTCTTCTCCTCTCTGAAATTCTTCTTCAAATTCTTCTTCTCATCTGTTCATCTTCAAACCCTCCTCTCCTTCATCCTTCTCCGCCGCGCGCCCCCCCTTAAAACCCTCCTCCGGCGCGGCGGCCGAGCGGAAGTAGCGGAGGATTTGAGTGGTCTGTGACTCGTGTATGAAGTGAGAGGCACACCAGATCTGGGCTCATGTACAGACCTAGGGATTCTCCACTGAAGTGAGAGGCACACCACTGAAAGGCACACTCTAGCTGAAGTGGTGTTAATACTCTTAATTGTTTGAGTCTCTTGAACAGGTAGACTGGACATTGAATGCAATAATGACTGAAGATGTCAGCTCAACTGTAGACTTGCTCGACTGAAGGCTATGCACAAGTCCAGAACACACTAAGAGATGCAGACTCAACTGAAAGCTCCCAACTGAAAGAAACTACATCAGAAGCAATTGAGGAATCTACGAGTCATGGCATTCGCCTCAAATGAAGAAGGGAAGGCCACATGGATAATCTTCAAGACATGCTGCAGAAGTCAGAAGCGTTGACTTTAAAAGATGGAATTTCCTCTCATGTGTAAAAGCCTGCAACATCCGTACTAAAGGACAAGAAGACCATTTCTCCATCCATCAAAGAGAAATGAAGACAGAGAACCTGAAGCAGATTGAGACGTTATCTCATAACGACAGGATTCGAAGAAGAGATCTCCACCAACAGATCTATTCTTTAGAGCTGTCTATAAATAGCTCAGGAGGATACCCCAAGTACCGGGGGGGGGGAAAGAGAGAGAGAAAATCCAATTCAATCATTAATGTAAAAGCTACATCGAAAGATCAATTCGAGCTAAACCTTCACAAGCATTGAATCGAAGAAGAGAATAAATAGAGATCATACAATCATAATGGCTGATTACAAGAACTCTCTTAGAATCTCTAGGCAATCAATAGATATATCTTTAGCCTAGTTGATGATTACTTGAGAGCATGTTCTCAGTAATCCTAGTTGATTATTACGTAACCTTTTCCTTTTTGAGAGAAGAGTGTTTGTAATAGAGTTCGAGACTAAGACCGAACTCAGGGGTTGTTTAGTACCGTTAAACTAAACAGATGGTTCCTTGGCACCAATAAAGCCAAGTGGTTTTTATTTAGTACCAGAAAACTAAACTGTTAGGTCCCTTGGCACCCGGCAAGCCAAGTGGTTGTTGTTTAGTACTAGAAAATTAAACTAGACGGTTACCTTGGTACCAGTTAAACCAAGAGGGAGTTCACATTAAAGGTTTTGGCTCCAATTACCTTAGCATTAGCTGATTGGACACGACAGTGTCAGGGCGTGCTAAGTGTTAAACCCAATTCAGAGTGGATTGGTAGGTTTGCTGTGCACCTTTATGCATAAGCCCAGAGTGTTTGTCAGACAAATAATCTGGATGTGGATGTAGGAAAGATGTTTCCGAACCACGTTAAAAATCCTTGTGTTCTTTATCTGCTTTCAGTTATTTCTTTGTTTGTGCTAAACTGTTTTCAACTGAACTGTATTAACTGAAAAGTATTAGTAAGGATTCTACCAGTGACAAACTCTTTTCTAAAGGCTATTCACACTAAGTTTAAATTCCGCTGCTGAGTTATTAATCCTACTGACGACTGATAGTCAGAGATATTAATAACTCTACTCTGTTTTACAAACTAGACTGAAGCCTTACTTGGATATCAGTTAAACCCAAGGCTCGACTGATGTCACTTTACTGAAGTATTAGTATCAGTCTACAACCTATTTCTAACTGAAATTCGGTTAAGTTAGTTTTGTTTGCGAAAAATAGCCCACATGTGTATTCTCCCCCCTCCCCCCCATACACCTGTCAATCAACCCTCCGGGACCCCAACAACATATTTTTTTATAATCTTATATGTAACAATTATTTTGTAAATATTATTCAACTATGATTTGTATTCATTAAATAAAAGTTAATCTCTTTCGATTTTCTCTCTATAACAAAGATTTTCCTTTTTTAGCAAAAAATTTTATTCTCTAATTTATAAGCTTAATTATTCAAAATTATTTAACAATTTATAAGTTTTTGAGAAATTACATCTTATAAGCTCTTTAAAATATGTTTAGTCAAACACCCTCTTAGATGGATTGAAACTTTGAGATATCTCAAAACCCTTGATTATTTATATCACTTAAATTAGTTTTACTTGATTCATATTCCATTGAAATGATAAAATTACAGAAATTCTATTTTTAAAGATAAAAATACTTAATCATCTTATTGTAGAAAAAATGCTTAAAAATGTTTATCAAATGGTGATTGACTATATTTAATTTGGTCAGTTCGTTCTTAACATAGAAAACTCATATTTATCAACCTTAAACTTAAATCGTGCGTGCCCCAAACAACAAGAATAGAAGAAAGTGGAAACATAGACATGTGATATATGACAATAGTGACTTCAATATATATATATATATATATATATATATATATATATATATATTATCTTTCAACCACATGCAAGTATATAACTGTTGGTTTTTGTATACTGAAAGCAAGAACGTTTTATGCCATGTATACAATGTTTCCTAAGTTTACTATTTAATCTCCTATCTGATTGTGTTCATGATTGCATATGTATATCCTTTTATCTCTATATAAGTAGATTATATGGTGTGTTGTAGATCACAGAAGATTATATAATTGGAATAACCTTAACATATATAAACTGATCACAGCCGAGATGACTCTAGGACGAGTCGTTGGTTTAGGCTGCAGTATAGATGGAAGTAGTTTGTCTTGGCTACTTATTTATACTGGTACGTCGTAACGTATTGATAGGATCACAGTGAGATGTATTCTTCTGTCTGACATAAGTGAAGAATAAGATCTCGGTGACTTAATAAGATCTTAATACTAATAAGGTTTCAGATATATATATTGATTCGTGTATCACTTTGATTTACGATGGGTGAGAGTTACATATTAACTTGAGTACTCTGTATCTTGGGTGATAGCGGTTAATATATGATATTTGGTAATCTGTATTAGAAACCGTATCCAGTATAGGTGACTCAACCTAGAACACCTCTAGTTTGACTTGCAATAGAACAAGGACATTCTAGTGATGGTAAGTTGACCCAGTGTCATCTCTCAAGGAAAGTCTTAAAGGGCTTCTAGTAGTATCGTGGGAAAAAGTAATAAAAGAAAGAAGTAAAGAGTTTGATTATTAATCTAGAACTGAAACTTAAAACTGAATTAAAACCGAATTGTAAAATTACTAGGCGAATTAAATTATTAACCCTAGGCAGAATTAAAACAACTTAAATAAAATCTAACTTAAGAAATTAAGTACTTGTAAATTAAAAATAAAACTAATCTAGGCATGAAATTAAAGTGCATAATTTAAATTGCATAATTAAAAAGAAAGCATAAACATGAACTAAAAACATAAACATGATTAAACGAAAATAAATTGAATTGAAATACGAAATACCGTAAATGTCTTGAACGTGTAATTGTGTCACGCAATCACAATCCAATAAATAACTAAAACTTAACTAAATCGAAAACTAACTAAAAACAATGAATTTTCAATACTATGAAAAAGAACTATGAAAGCAATAAATTCTAAATTTCGGATGCCAAGAGATCTCAAGAATGGAGTCTAAAACTATAGCAAAAGATAGATGATTTTACAATAGAAATGAAACCCTATTTATAGACCTAGCTCTGATGAGAATAAGCATAGCTAGAAAGTAATCGGTGCTGGCAAGAATAAACATAGCTGGAAAGTAATGGTGCTGGCAAGAATATGCGGAGCTGGAAAGAATAAACATAGCTCTGGAAAGTGAACTCCTATGATTATGCTTGGGAAAGGTAGTCAGCGTTGGCGAAATAGGCGGAGCTGGAAAGTAGTCAGCGCTGGCATTTATGGGCTGAGTTGAAAATGGCCAGCGCTGGCAGTTATGAGCTGATTTGAAAATGGCCAGCGCTGACAAGAATGGGTGGAGCTGAAAATGGTCAGCGCTGGCAAGAATGAGTTGAGTTGAAAATGGTCAGCGCTGGCATGAATGGGCGGAGCTGAAAATGGTCAGCGCTGGCAAGAATGGGCGGAGCTGAAAATGGTCATCGCTGGCAAGAATGAGTTGAGTTGAAAATGGTCAGCGCTGGCAGTTATGAGCTGAGTTGAAAATGGTCAGCGCTGGCAGTTATGAGCTGAGTTGAAAATGGTCAGCGCTGGCAGTTGACTCTGGCACTAAGCTCTGCTATGTCGATGTCTGCTAAAAATACCATTTTTAGCCCAAAAATCTCCAAAATTGCATTCTTCCATCTATAAACCTAAATCTCCTGCAAAGCATCAAACAAACCATAAAACACACCAATTTCCAGAAGATTTAATTTAAAATATGCACATGCAAACCCCTAAAATTAGAACAATTAAGCATAAATCAACCCCCCCACACTTAGCCTTTTGCTTCTCCTCAAGCAAAATCCATATGAATCCTAGGAAGAGATTGATTTCAACAATGCAAATTTCCATCCAAACATTCACAAAGTCAATTCAAAATTTTATCAACAACACACATCTCTCGATCATGCAAGTAACTCAAAGTTTAAGACGCAACAAAAGAGTAATGCAAGTAATTCGATCAGACCCGATTCTCCGCTAGAAGTGAATTCCCTAATGTGATCACCTTTATAATCAATATCCCCATTTTTCACACTTTTTGTGCTTAAGATTTTCAATAGTTGAGCCAAAATTCATGAAATAAAACCATTTGGATGTAATCCAAAGTCTTTTCACGTGGTTTCCCATGCTCATAGATTTAGTCTAGAGGAGCAGAGACTCAGAGCTGTCACGTTTTCAGAACAGGCCAGATGTTTCAGAGCTGGAATTTTCAGAGTTGGCAATTCGTCCAACATTTTTCACATTTCACAGATAAGATACAATCGTAGGTAATCACACTGACAATACTCCTTCTAGTATCTACCGGACAAATCACGTTTTACTAACTTACAATCATGTTGCAACAAAACTCATAATTCTTTGCATAATCAAGAGACGCATATTAAAAATAAAACAAGAATAACCACCATTCATTCACAAACCCTAAATGCACATCGAAAACCATCTTCTCTTCCACAAATTCATAAAAATTCGCATGAGACAAAGACCAAAAACTAAGCATAGAAGACTAATCTCGCCAATTTTTTTTTTTTTTATTAATTTTTTTTTATTATTATTAATTTTTTTTTTTTTTTAAATATAAGCACAAGAAAACACCCCCACACTAAAAGCATGCCATGTCCTCAGGGAAGAAAAGAAATATGAATAGTTTAGAAAACGTCCCTGATTATCGGCATTGAAAAACTGAAGCATCGTGAGAGGCGGTTAAGAAAGGGCTTTGTCTGTTGCAAGTGGAGAGTGGCAGCATTGATAGCTGCAGAATAGAAAGGCAGCACTGACTCAGCGTGTTGAAGAGCGACACCACGAAGCATTTGGATATCGCCTAATGCGCGCCGTCAGCCCCGCCTTTCAACGCCATCGCCAAATTCGAAATCAAGTCGCCTAACGAGTTCCCCCACGCTAGGGCAGTTCAGCGCTGACGGGTGTTGGGCGCAGCAGGGCAGTGTGGCAGCAGGGCTGAATCTTTGGGAGCGAAGGCACTTGCATTTGGCAGCGCTGGCGTGATGCCGCGCTGAAAATGGAGAGTGAAGGTGCTGGAATTTGGCAGAGCGCAGCGGGCTAGATGGTCAGCGCTGGCGGGGTGGCAGCGCTGGCGGGTGGTCTTGGCAGCGCTGGCGTGCGGCGTTGTTACCTCCTGCCGTGCGTTGTCGGCATCAGGCGGCATTTGCGCTGTCGGGTGCGCTGAGCGGGCTGGCAGCGTTGACGGGAGTGGGCTGTGGCGGGGTGGCAGCGCTGGCGGGTGGCAGCGCTGCCGGGGGCGTGGCTGGGCGTGTAGGCTGGGCGGGGCGTGGCTGGCGGGGTGGCAGCGCTGCCGGGGGCGTGGCTGGGCGTGTGGGCTGGGCGGGGCGTGGCTGGCGGGGTGGCAGCGCTGCCGGGGGCGTGGCTGGGCGTGTGGGCTGGGCGGGGCGTGGCTGGCGGGGTGGCAGCGCTGCCGGGGGCGTGGCTTGCAGCGCTGGGCGGGTGCGTGTGTTGGGTGGCTGGGCGGAGGTGCTGGCAGCGCTGGCGTTCCGTGGCGGGCTGGTCAGCGGGTGGTTGGGCGTTGACGGAGGAGTTAATAAATTTTTCTCTTTTTTTTTTTTTTTTTTTTTTTTTTTTTGAAGATACTCTTTCCCCCAAAATTTGCGACGCTGACTGCTTCACTCAATCGGCCTTGCCTTTATTTGCCAACGCTGACTCTTTCAGCTATTTTCCTTTCTTTTGCCAGCGTTGGCTTTTATGGCGTCTTTTCTCCCTTAGCCATTATTGGCAATTCTTGACCTTAGCTTGGTAACTGTGCCATTATAGGTGCTGACGGGTGAGGGTGGCGGGTGGCGGAGGAGTTCTTGCAGCGCTGACCAATTCGGTTGATTTATGCGGGTGGCAAAAATCAATGCCGATGGAATTGGTCAGCATAAATCAACCGAATGGGCGGGCTGGAGCTAAGGCGCTGGCAGCGCTGGAGTCAAAACATGAACGCCAACATCAAAGTATCCACATGGCAACCAAAACTGAGGAAAGACTCAAAACAAACAACGAAAACAAAGAAAGCAAAAGAAAAATAAAAATTAAAAACAAACCAAAGGTGGGTTGCCTCCCACTAAGCGCTAGAGTTAAAGTCTCCAGCCCGACTTCAGAGTTGAACTTCAGCTAGGGTTGTGCAGAGCTTGAGACTCCACCTCCATAGGCGAGCTCTGGTGCTCGTAGTACGGCATCACTCGATGGCCATTCACTCGGAAACTCTCCTTTGTGTGCTCGTTCAACAGCTCTACCGCACCATGCTCGAACACCTCTTTGAGTAAAAATGGACCGCTCCATCTGGATTTCAGCTTTCCTGGAAATAACTTAAGTCGAGAATTGAACAAGAGCACCTTCATTCCAGGGAAAAGCTTCTTGTGGCAAATGCGGCGATCGTGGAGTCGCTTCACTTTGTCCTTGTAAATTCTCGCATTCTCATACGCCTCATTGCGTAGCTCATCTAGCTCCTCCATTTGTAGCGTGCGCTGCTTCACAGCAGAGTCCAAGTCATAGTTAGCAACCTTGATCGCCCAATAAGCTTTATGCTCAATTTCCACCGGCAGATGGCAGGCCTTGCCATAGACGAGACGGTACGGACTCATCCCAAGCACGCCCTTGAAGGCAGTTATGACGCCCAAAGAGCATCATTCAACTTTGCGGACCAGTCCTTGCGCGAGGGTTGAACTGTTTTCTCCAAAATTCCCTTGATTTGCTGATTGCTCGTCTCGGCTTGGCCAGAGGTCTGCGGGTGATAAGGTGTTGCTACCTTGTGCGTGATCCCATTCTTCTTCATGAGCTTTGCAAACAACTTGTTGCAGAAGTGCTTGCCTCCATCGCTAATGATAGCTCTAGGAAATCCGAATCTAGAAAGAATGTTCTCTTGCACAAACTTAAGTACCACATTAGCATCACATGTTCGCGTGGGAATAGCCTCAACCCACTTGGACACGTAATCTACAGCAAGTAAAATATATTGAAACCCATGTTAAGTAGGAAATGGCCCCATGAAATCAATGCCCCACACATCGAAAATTTCGACAATTAATATGCTTTGGAGAGGCATCTCATTCCTGCGGCCGATATTTCCTACTCTCTGGCACCTATCGCATGCAAGAGTGAAAATGTGTGCATCTTTGAAAATGGAAGGCCAAAACAAACCTGATTGAAGAATTTTATGTGCTGTTTTCTGCCCCCTAAAGTGTCCACCACAATGATCTTCATGGCACATCTTCAACACTTGTTGTTGCTCCTCTGCCGGCACACACCGTCTAATGACATCATCCTTTCCAAGCTTGAAGAGGTGAGGAATCTCCCAATAGTAGTGTCTGCACTGAGCTAAAAATCTCTTTCTCTCCTGCGATGTCAGCTCAGGTCGTAGAATACCACAAACTAAGTAATTGACAATATCGGCATACCAGGGCTCGGCGCTCGCAGGGCTGGACTGAGCAGCGCTGAGTTCGGCAGTGCTGGGCTGGACAGCGCTGAGCTTATCAATGCTGACTTCGGCAAGGCTTGCAGGGATGAACTGAGCTGCGTTGGGCTGGGCAGCGCTGCATTCGGTGGAGCTGGGCTCGGTAAAGCTGGACTCTGCAGCGCTGCACTTGTCAAAGGTTAATGCATATGTTTGCTCAAAAGGAAAAGATTCAGGAATGCAATTAAGATTCGACTCTATCCGATGATTATCCAAGCGTGAAAGGTGGTCAGCTACATGGTTCTCGCTCCCTTTCCTATCCCTGATCTCTACATCAAATTCTTGCAACAGTAAAACCCAACGGATCAGACGAGCTTTAGCTTGAGGTTTAGTCATCAAATATCGCAGCGCAGCATGGTCACTATGAACAATAACCTTAGACCCAATGATGTAGGCACGAAATTTATCTAAGGCAAAGACCACAGCAAGCATCTCTTTTTCAGTAGTGGTGTAATTTACTTGTGCACTGTTCAGAGTTAAACTAGCATAGTAAATTACACGTAACATCTTATCCACACGCTGACCTAGCACAGCTCCTACAGCAGAGTTAGACGCATCACACATAATTTCAAAGGGCAATGACCAATCAGGCGCAATCACCACCGGGGCAGAGCTCAATTTTAGTTTTAATGTTTCAAAGGCATTCATGCAAGAGTCATCAAAATTAAACGGAATGTCCTGAGCTAGCAGTTTGCATAGAGGTTGGCTAATTTTAGAGAAATCTTTAATGAAACGTCGGTAAAAACCGGCGTGACCTAAGAAACTCCTAATTCCTTTAACATCAATAGGGGGTGGTAACTTTTGGATTACCTCCACTTTAGCTCTGTCGACCTCTAGTCCATGCTTAGACACCACATGACCCAAGACAATACCACGTGTAACCATGAAATGACTCTTTTCCCAACTCAAGGTTAAGCCACTTTCAATGCACCTTTGCAACACTACATCAATCTTCGTCAAACAATCATGAAAGGACTGCCCAAAAATCGAAAAATCATCCATAAAAACCTCCACGAATTTTCCAATCATTTCAGAGAATATGGACATCATGCATCGTTGAAACGTCCCGGGTGCATTGCACAACCCGAACGGCATCCTCTTCCATGCAAACGTCCCAAAAGGAGTGGTGAAGGCAGTCTTGAGTTGATCTTCCGGGGCGATCGCGATCTGGTAATATCCTGACAAACCATCAAGAAAACAATAAAAATCATGCCCAGCTAAACGATCTAACATTTGATCAACAAAAGGGAGAGGAAAGTGATCCTTCTTGGTGACGGCATTGAGTTTCCTATAGTCAACACACATCCGCCATCCCGTCGTAGGACGCGTCGGTACCAACTCCATCTTGTCATTGCGCACAACCGTCATTCCTCCTTTCTTTGGCACGACATGCACGGGACTCACCCACTCACTATCAGCGACAGAGTAGATGATCCCTTCGGCCAGCAGCTTAAGGATTTCCTTGCGCACGACATCCATCAGAATAGGATTCAATCGTCGCTGAGCGTCTCGCTTGGGTGCTTCTCCCTCCTCTAGGTTAATTTTGTGCATGCATGTGGCTGGACTTATGCCACGAATGTCTGCCAGGCTCCATCCCAAAGCTGCCTTGTTTTTCTTCAATACCTTGAGCAACGCTGCCTCTTGCTCCCAAGTCAGCGTGGAAGATATGATCACTGGCTTCTCCTCACCTGCTTCTAAAAATACATATTTGAGATTGGCAGGGAGTTCCTTTAGTTCCAGCGCTGACCTCTTGGTTTCCATCTGTTCATCAAAGGGCAGCTCGGTATGGCTGAAGGGTGCTGAGCTCGGCAGAGTTGACTGTAGCAGCGCGGGAATCGGCAGAGCTGGCTGCGGCAGCGCTGACTCTTCAGGCAGCGCTGATTCTTCAGCTTCCTTAGCTAATTCCTCCATGTCGGCTGATCCAGCAAAAGCTTCCATATACTCCTGTTCCTGAATAAATACCTTCTCAACCAAGCCATTAATAGCATCTATATATGAACATTCACTTATGAAATTCGTAGAAGGCATTGCACGATTTTCATGCACCGAAAAAGACACCGACTCCCCTAACACCGTCATTTTAATAGTTCCATGTTTAACATCAATCAAAGTGTTAGTGGTCGCCATAAAGGGTCTTCCTAATAGTAGAGTGTGGTCTCTACCATTCTCATGCACATCCCCAATCTCAAGCACTACGAAATCAACAGGCACAATCAAACCCCCGACTCTAACCAGAATATCCTCTACTATCCCACGGGGGTACCTAACGGACCTATCAGCTAGTTGTAGACACATGCGAGTGGATTTCAAATTACCTAACTCTAATTGTTGAAAAATAGAGTAAGGCATCAAATTAATTCCCGCTCCCAGATCTAACATACCCGTGGCCTTCTTACCATTTCCCAAAGCAATATTAATCACAAAGCTACCTGGATCGCGCTGCTTTGGTGGTAAGGATTGCTGCATGATTGAGGTCGCTACTTCCGAGACTAAAATTTTCTCATTGTCCCCGAACTTTCGCTTGTTGGAAACCAACTCCTTGAAAAACTTCACATACGCCGGTACTTTTCTGATCACATCAAGGAGAGGAAGATTCACGTTCACCTTGGCAAGCATGTCGTAGAAGTCGGCGAACTGTTTATCCAGCTTTTCATTCTTCAATCTGCTAGGAAAAGGGATCGGAGGTCGATAGGGTGTGGTAGACTTATGAAGTTTATTCTCCTTTTCTTCCTCCATCTCCCCATCTTTTTGTTGATCTGCCTTCTCTCCATTGGTAGGGCTGGTCAGAGCTGAGCTCGGCATCTCTGCTCTTGTGAAGGCAGAGCTATTCAGAGCTGAATTAGGCAGAGCTGGACTTGGCAGCGCTGACATCGGCGGAGCTGGATTCGGCAGCGCTGACTGCAGTAGCGCTGACTTTGACTTTGAGAGATTCTGTAATGCTGAGTTCGTCAGGGATGATCTTGGCAGCGCTGGCACTTCCACTTTGTTATCCACCATCTTACCATTACGAAGAACAGTTACAGCTAGAGCTTGATGCGGCTGAGCAGGTTGGCCATGAAACTTTCCGGGCTGTTGTTGTTGTTGGATTTGATTCAAAGTACCGGAAAGTTGACCGACAGTTGTTTCAAGCCTTTTTATGGTAGATGCTTGGGACTCCATATTCTGCTTAGTCATCTCCATATTTTGCTTACTAATCTCCATGAAAGCTTGCAAGGTATCCTCTAGGGATGTTTTCTGTGGTGGCATGGGCTGTGCACTCTGCTGCAGGGCTGATTGTTGGTGTTGGTATTGCGGTCTATATGGTTGAGAGGAGCTTTGCTGCGGAGGGAAATATTGTGGTTGCTGTTGGTAGCCCATTTGGGGTGGTCGACGGTATTGATTCCCCCCAAAATTTTGATTTCCCCATCCAGCATTCGGTTGACTTCTCCATCCTCCATTGACATTCTGTTGCCCTTGATTCATGTTCTGCCCATATGGTCTACTTAGCCCTTGATTATAGCTTTGAAATCCTTGTGCCGCATAGACCTCGGCTTGTCCTTCCGGAGTAAACTCTCCCATTCTATGGCACTCATTAGCTCCGTGGCTGAAATCTCCACAAATACCACAAGGCTCCATATTCTGCATAGCTGGGTTCGGCAGAGCTGACATCGGCAGTTCTGCATTCTGCAGAGCTGGCGTCGGCAGCGCTGCATTCTGCAGAGCTGAATTCTGCACCGGAACGGAAGGTGTATCCATCTTGCCCATCTTCAGTTGTTGTACGTCCCGCATGATTGAAGCCAATTGTTGTTGTATTTCAAATTGATTCGTCACTGCGCTGGCTTCAACTCTTCTTCCACGAACGGATTTTTGTTGGGAGCTCTCAGCTAAAGTTTTGAAAATCCCTTTTAACTCAGTTGCTGTCTTCCGAGCTATGTTACCTCCTGCCGTGCTATCCACCATAAATTGGGCAGTTTGCACTAACCCATCGTAAAAGAACTGCATCAACATAACATTAGTGAATTGATGTTGAGGGCATTGACGGAGGAGTTCTTCATATCTCTCCCAAGCTTCATGCAAAGGCTCGTCCGCTCCTTGGGTGAACTCCATTATTTTTGTTCTCAACTCCTGTGTCTTATGGCTTGGGTAGTATTTCAGCATGAATTTTTCACAAGCATCTCCCCACGTAGTGATTGAGTTGGGTGGCAGAGATAGCATCCACGTCCTCGCCCGGTCTTTAAGTGCATAGGGGAAGCACTTGAGCTTGAGTTGGTCCTCCGTGAGACTAAGCAAAGGAATTGTTTGCACTTGGGTGCAAAAATTCCGGATGAATTGCAGAGCATCCTCGCTTGGCATCCCGTGGAACACCGGCAGTAAACTCGAGTCATTTGGTTTGAGATTGTAGTTTCTCACAGCAGTGGGAAGCACGATTGCCGACGTGTTGGTATCTCCAATCACAGGTCTGGTGAAGTCTCCCATGTATTCTATGTTCTGGGCCATCTCCTTCTTCTCCTCGTTTAAATTCTGCTCAACTTTGTCCTGTTCAGAGCTGGTTTCTTCCTTGGTGGTTTTCTGCTCAGTGCGGAAGTTGGCAGGGCTGGCTTGGTCTGTGCTGAAATTGGCAGTGCGAACTTCGGCACCGCTGCCAGCGTTGACTTCGGCAGAGCTGGCAGCGTTGACTTCGGCAGCGAAGAACTTGAAGGCAGGGCTGGCCTCTTCCTCCTTGAAGGCAGGGCTGGCAGCGTTGACTTCGGCAGAGCTGGCAGCGTTGACTTCGGCAGCGAAGAACTTGAAGGCAGGGCTGGCCTCTTCCTCCTTTGTCTCTACGATGTGCTCTGGAATTTCAGGTTCAGATTCAGAGCCAGAGTAGAAATCGTCAGTTGGAGACACCAATTTGCCTTTAAGACTACGGCGTCCCTGCATGCATAACACTGAACAAACAGATTACGCGTACCGAGTGGAAGAAACGTAAAAACAAAACCGAGAAAAACTGGAAATTAAATAAAGCAAGTAAAAACGACACAACTAAAACGCCTAAAACTTTCCCCGGCAACGGCGCCAAAATTTGACTCAACCTAGAACACCTCTAGTTTGACTTGCAATAGAACAAGGACATTCTAGTGATGGTAAGTTGACCCAGTGTCATCTCTCAAGGAAAGTCTTAAAGGGCTTCTAGTAGTATCGTGGGAAAAAGTAATAAAAGAAAGAAGTAAAGAGTTTGATTATTAATCTAGAACTGAAACTTAAAACTGAATTAAAACCGAATTGTAAAATTACTAGGCGAATTAAATTATTAACCCTAGGCAGAATTAAAACAACTTAAATAAAATCTAACTTAAGAAATTAAGTACTTGTAAATTAAAAATAAAACTAATCTAGGCATGAAATTAAAGTGCATAATTTAAATTGCATAATTAAAAAGAAAGCATAAACATGAACTAAAAACATAAACATGATTAAACGAAAATAAATTGAATTGAAATACGAAATACCGTAAATGTCTTGAACGTGTAATTGTGTCACGCAATCACAATCCAATAAATAACTAAAACTTAACTAAATCGAAAACTAACTAAAAACAATGAATTTTCAATACTATGAAAAAGAACTATGAAAGCAATAAATTCTAAATTTCGGATGCCAAGAGATCTCAAGGATGGAGTCTAAAACTATAGCAAAAGATAGATGATTTTACAATAGAAATGAAACCCTATTTATAGACCTAGCTCTGATGAGAATAAGCATAGCTAGAAAGTAATCGGTGCTGGCAAGAATAAACATAGCTGGAAAGTAATGGTGCTGGCAAGAATATGCGGAGCTGGAAAGAATAAACATAGCTCTGGAAAGTGAACTCCTATGATTATGCTTGGGAAAGGTAGTCAGCGTTGGCGAAATAGGCGGAGCTGGAAAGTAGTCAGCGCTGGCATTTATGGGCTGAGTTGAAAATGGCCAGCGCTGGCAGTTATGAGCTGATTTGAAAATGGCCAGCGCTGACAAGAATGGGTGGAGCTGAAAATGGTCAGCGCTGGCAAGAATGAGTTGAGTTGAAAATGGTCAGCGCTGGCATGAATGGGCGGAGCTGAAAATGGTCAGCGCTGGCAAGAATGGGCGGAGCTGAAAATGGTCATCGCTGGCAAGAATGAGTTGAGTTGAAAATGGTCAGCGCTGGCAGTTATGAGCTGAGTTGAAAATGGTCAGCGCTGGCAGTTATGAGCTGAGTTGAAAATGGTCAGCGCTGGCAGTTGACTCTGGCACTAAGCTCTGCTATGTCGATGTCTGCTAAAAATACCATTTTTAGCCCAAAAATCTCCAAAATTGCATTCTTCCATCTATAAACCTAAATCTCCTGCAAAGCATCAAACAAACCATAAAACACACCAATTTCCAGAAGATTTAATTTAAAATATGCACATGCAAACCCCTAAAATTAGAACAATTAAGCATAAATCAATAGGATAATGACATAGGAGCTCAAAAACTTTATTGCGTTAAACCATGCAGGTTGATTAAGTTCAGACGTAATAATAAGGATTGAGTGGTACTACTTAAGGATTACAAAGAGATTAATTAATATAAGCTGTCAGAGCTTTAATTAATTAATGGATGTCGGATATTTTAATACGGGGGTCAAATAAGTCTAAATACAAGCCTCGACTCATCATCGGTAATAAAGGGGTAAGTCAATATTGATTCTCTAGTGGAATGAATTAATATTTATGAATTAATTATGATCTGGGCTGATCATAAGAATTAATTCATTTGAGGCCCATCGTTATTCCTTATATTTTATCCCTGAACTGGCCCAAAGTCTCCTGAGCCCAGTAATAGTAATTTTCGCCCAGCATAGTTATTAAGGCCCTAAGTCTGTGTTTTGTCTATAAATACAGATATCTGCTCTCAGAATAAGACACACAAAAATTAGGGTTTTAGAGAGCAGAGAGATAGAGGGGACGCCGATCACTGTGAAGTCGAATACTGTTGGGAGTTCTCAAAGATCGTTGTCCATCCGACGTTGGGAATTGAGCGTGATACAGTTCAGAAGGTCAAAACTGTAGTCTTTCGATTTGACTATCAACAGCCTCTGCGTTCAATTCACAAGTAAGTGATTCTAACATCAACGTGCTGCACTTAAAATTCATAGGAGCATGTTAAGTTTAATCGATGTATAGTGAATTAAGATAATTCAAGAGACGATCCTTAGGCAAGTCGAGTATTAATTCAGTTTAATATTCCTACAATTGGTATCAGAGCACGGATTAGTTTTCTTGGCTCTGTCTATAATTCGCGTTCGATTAATATATGCGTTGTTTTTATCTGCTGTTGTTCTTCATGGTTTGTTGATTCGTGGGATACGTCGTTTTGACGTTGTAATCATTTTTCACCATGAAAAAATCTGTGGTTAGATTTTCAATTGTAAATTGTTTTTCGGTTGTAATCTGTAATTGTGGAAAACGAGACGGAGACGATGACGATCCAACGGAGAACGGAGAACTGACGTTGATGGTGGCTGCGTTATGCTGAGCGCCGTATGCGGCTGCCGTGCGTGTATGCGCATTGCTGCAGCGCGTGCCGGACCGCGCTTTCGCGCGCTGGGGCCGTGTGCTGCTGCGCGCTGCACGACAGGCAAGCTACTGCTGCCGTGCTGCTCGCCAGGGGCCGCGCTTGGCCGAGCGTTGCTCCGCTACATGCCGTGCTGTGTCGCTCCGCGGGGGCTGCGCGCGTCGGGTGCTGCGCTTCGTGCGCTGGATCGCCGGGAGATGGCTGTTGCGCGTGCTGAAGCAGCGCCTTCGTGCACTACCGTGCTGGCGGCCGGCGAGACAGAGAGC
The DNA here is from genome assembly GCF_028751815.1 of Salvia miltiorrhiza. NCBI lineage: Eukaryota > Viridiplantae > Streptophyta > Magnoliopsida > Lamiales > Lamiaceae > Salvia > Salvia miltiorrhiza. The sequence goes on from NC_080388.1 coordinate 12,380,547, forward strand.
AAGCAGCGGCGGTGAGGGGCAAAGTGGCTGCGGCGGCGCCGATCTAGGGGGCCCAAACCCTAGACGGCGCGATCCTCAAAAGCCTAGGGGGCTTAAACCCTAATTTCAAGATCAAACTTGGACTCTTTTGGGCAGTTTTTTGTTTTTCTTTTCTGTTCTTTGTAATAGATTAGAATTGAGATTCCACGAATGGGTCACGAAGAACTTTATTTCTTTTATTATGTTCTTTGTATGTCGTGGGTTTAATCCTTTATGCTCTTTGCATGCTGGTTTGTCTTTACTTGTTGATATGAGTTTATTAACCGCGTTTAGACAAGTATGCTAGGTTTATCGTTTTTCCTGGGCATGTTTTAGAATTATGCGAGCATGTTTTACGTGTTGCGTTCTAGAAGAGCATGTTTAGGATTATGTGTTGAGCATGATCAAACATTTTGAAAGAAAAGACTAAGTTGTTTCAATAATTTTTATAGTTCTTAAAAATTATTTTAGGCCTCCACAAGCGGTCTCAAGACAAAGTGATTAAAAATATGAGTAAACGTCCACACTAACGTGGCTTACTTCATGTTTGCTTTCACGAGTTTGTCAAGTTGAGGTTTCTATTAAAAATATTTAATTCCATTTAAGTAGTGAGAGCTATGCGGTAAACGTCCACACTAACGTGGCTTACTCGTGTAATTTTCATAAGTACTTTAGAGGATAGAATTAAATAAGATAACCAAGAATTTAAATTGAAAGCGACATGGTCCTAGTGAGTATGTCAATTTTGAGAATTTAAAGTTAAAAGTTAAATTGTGGTCATTGCTTAGATATCGTATTAAGTACAACTCCCCAACGGAGTCCCTTCTTGAATATGATATGGTCTAGTTAAAGTCCAACTATTAATTTCTTTTGTGAAAAGTTTAAGTTGACATGGATTGAAATTAAACGACTAGGTGTATAGTCTGATTGAGGGGTTCATGTCTAAACGTCCACACTAACGTGGCTTACTCATGAGATTCTTTGGGCGGTTGGAGGTTTCAATCAATATTGTTTTATCAAAAGGTTCCAATATTGTTGTTACAAATTATGTGCTTTCATGTTCTTACATGTTTTAATTGTTTACTTTCAGATATGTCTATGTCTCCTATTATATCTTTACTTGCGAATAATCCTCTCACCGTCCAAATTTCGTTGAATGGAAACGCCATCTTAATTATATTCTTGTCGCTGAGGAGCACAATTTTGTGCTCACTACTCCTCGTCCCCCCGAACTTACTGCTGAGTCGACTGATGCGGAAAAGGAGGAGCATAAAAGGTGACATAAGTCAAATAATATGGAGAAATGCTATATGATGACTACAATGTCACAAACCTTGCAACTCCAGCATCAAGTCATGGATGATGCTGCTACCATCATGCTGAACCTCACGGAGGTGTTTGGGGAATCGGAAAGAGCTGCTCAATTTAACATAATGAGAGAAATCTTAGCATGTAGGATGAGCGAGGGCAGTTCAGTGCACGAGCATGTCATGCATATGACAAACCTCTTTGATAGGCTTGACTTGCTCGGTGGAGGTATCGACGACGAAGCCAAGGTCGATATCATCCTGAACTCTCTCCCCAAAGCCTTTGAAAACTTTCGCCTCAATGCTGTTATGAGCAAGATCAACTATTCTCTCAATGAGTTGTTGAATGCTCTAGTTACAGCGGAGGGAGTTATGGGGAAAGGTGCAGAAGTACTTGTCGCTGCCGAGGCCAAGGGACCATCTTCTTCGTCGAAAGGCGGGAAAAAGAAGTGGAAAGGTCCAAAGGGCAAGGGAGGCAAGCAAGCTAGTGGGAGTAGTGGAGTGGGCGGCCCTACCGGCAGTGTGAAAAAGCCAACGGAGAAGGGAAGTGCTTCAAGTGCGGCAAGACGGTACACTGGAAGAAAGATTGTCCGGTGCTCAAGGTAAATGGATAAGGTACGTCACAAGTTTTAGTAACTGAGACATGTTTAGCTTCGTTTTCAACTCATTCTTGGGTAGTGGATACGGTGGCAACTGATCATGTTTGTTACACCTTGCAGGGCTTCAGGCCGACAAGGGAACTAGCAAGTGATGAGATTACCATCTCCATGGGCAATGCGGCAAAGGTCGCAGCTGTTGCAGTTGGAGATTTATCTTTATGTTTTGGAGACGATATTTTAGTTTTGAGAGATATTTTGTATGTGCCGGAGTTTCAGCGGAACATCATTTATGTTTCAAAATTATTTTTGGATGGATATTCTGTTACTTTTAATAGAGGTGTTTCTATCATGAAAAATAACATAACTATTTGTTTCGGAATTTTGAACAACTCTCTCTATACTATTACATGTCCACATAAGAACTCTGTCCATGTTACATCTACATCACCGATTTGTCCAAATCCAAATAAGAGAAAATTTGTTTCTTATGAGGATCATACACATGTGTGGCACCTTAGATTAGGCCACATCAATCTAAATAGGATCCAAAGGCTCGTGTCGAGTGGAATATTGAAAGATTTTCAAGCTGTTCCATTTAGAACCAGCGAATCCTGTATAGAAGATAAGAAGACGGCTAGGCCTTTTAAGGCAAAGGGGAATAGGGCCTCACATGTGTTAGAACTGATTCATTTTGACTTGTGTGGACCAATGTCCACAAAAGCTCGTGGAGGGTATGAGTATTTCGTCACTTTCATTGACGATTACTCAAGATACGAATATGTTTACCTGCTTCATCACAAGTCTGAATGCTTTGAGAAATTCAAAGAGTTCAAGGCAGAAGTGGAGAAGAAGTTGGACAAATGTATCAAGTCATCGCGGTTTGATCGTGGTGGCGAATACCTCGGGAACGAGTTCAAGAAATACTTGTCGAACTCTGGGATTACGTCCAAATTGACTGCACCGGGTACCCCCCCAATAGAATGGTGTAGCAGATAGAAGAAATAGAACTCTTTTGAAAATGGTACGATCAATGATGAGTTATGCATCTTTGCCTATTTCGTTTTGGGGATATGCCTTGAAAAAAGCGGCATACATGTTAAATCTAGTGCCATCCAAATCTGTGCCTAAAACTCCTGTCGAGTTATGGACATGGCGTCAACCCAATTTGAACCACATAAAGATATGGGGTTGTCCTGCATACGTGCTAGACAATGAGGCAAGAAATTAGAACCTAGATGTGAACTTATGTTGTTTTCGGGATATCCTAAGGGAACAAAAGATGGTTGTTTTTATAATCCTAAGGATCAGAAAGTGATTGTTAGCGCCAATGCACGATTCTTGAACAGGATTATGTGAACAATCACAAGTCTAAGTCCGAGATTGTCCTTCAAGAAATCGAAGGCAATGGATAGACGATTCCATCACCACAGCCAAGTGTGCAAGAGATTGCACCACAGGACACTGCACAAACCATTGTTACAGCAGTACCACCACCGCTTCGTCGTAGAGGGAGGGTTGTTCATCAACTTGATCGATTCATGTTCTTGGGAGAGTCTTCGGATCTTCTTCCTGTTAATGAATAAAAGGATATCGACCCAGATAACTTTAGACAAGCGATGCAAGACGCAGATGCAGATTCTTGGTACGACGCCATGATTTCTAAAATAGAATCCATGACTGATATGGAGGTATACGAGAAAACTGTTTTACCAGATGGCGGTTTGGCCATAGGTAGCAGATGGGTATACAAGATAAAGAGAGATTCGGATGGCGAAGTCGCAGCTTTTAAAGCTAGACTGGTGGCGAAAGGGTATACCCAGGAGAAAGGTATAGATTATGATAAAACCTTTTCGCCAGTTGCCATGCTTAAGTCCATTCAAATACTCCTTGCCATAGCAGCCCACATGAACCTTGAGGTTTGGCAAATGGATGTCAAAACCGCTTTCTTAAACGGTTTCCTTGAAGAAGGAAAGGACATCTATATGCAGCAACCCGAAGGGTTTGTGAAGAAGGGCGAAGAACATCTCGTGTGGAAGCTAAATAAGTCCATCTATGGACTTAAAAATAATTTATTTTCATAAAGATAATATTTAACTCTTAAAAAATAATGGACCTCACTATCTGGGCGTTGTGTTGATCCTGAACCACTATCACTATCATCACTTAAATTGATACTAAAAAAGACAAACCATCAGGTGAAATAGGACATTCGATCTGGTGTTGTTTCTTATTGAAATGAAGACATTTGTGAAGTACAATCAAACTTCACAAAATCTTGCATAATGGGCCAGACATGCTCAACTTGAATCCTTTCTTATATCTTGGATCCTCCGTCAGTAATTGTTTTGCATGATCAAACTGAATAATAAATAACATATGTTAGCAATAGCATGACAATTCAATAAATAAATCAACTGTAAAAATAAATAACTACTTACAATATCTTTTCAGAAGCTCCATCTGGATCTAGATGTTCGATTTGTCACACACATGCTTTGAATTGTGAAAGAGAACTCATAATGACTTGCATGCGAGTTTCAAGAAATTCAAATGGATGGTGCATATTTAATGTTATAAAGTTGCAGCAAAGATAAGAAATGGATGGTGGGAATGTAATGGAAATCATAATGAATGACATGGATTTATTATTTCAGATTCGTACATAAGATATAGAATAGATGGTGCAGATTTAAAGAAATTCAAATGGATGGTGCAGATTTAATGTTATAAAGTTACAGCAAGGATAAGAAATGGATGGTGGGGATTTAATGGAAATCATAATGAATGGCAGGGATTTATTATTTCAGATTCGTATATAAGATATAGAATAGATGGTGCAGATTTAAAGAAATTCAAATGGATGGTGTAGATTTAATGTTATAAAGTTGCAGAATAGATAATAAATGGATGGTGAAAATTTAATGGAAATCATAATGGATGGTGGATATTTATTAATGGAAAGATAAGATTTGATGTAAAGTTAAGATTTACATGAGAGATAAGAGTTGTAGGAGTATGCAGAAAAGATAAGATTTCTTTGGATAAATTTTATTATATCAGAAGTATGCAGTCCTTATAATCTATACACCTATTTTATCATTTTTACTCATCAACAAGAAAAAATAAAATATGAATTATCATGATGCTTGCTCTTCTTATATATTTTCTTCTTCAAACTCATCATCAGATGAGCTTGAAGAAATACTCAATGAATGCGATATTGAACATCAATTGATGTCTCAACATATTTTGTCAAATAATTTCATTATAGCAAGCTTTATAGAAAATCAAAATGCTAGAGCAATCCACAGAGGCCTGGTCGCAAGATGATCCATCGTGATCGAGAAGCAGCTGCCCAACACCTCTTCAACGATTAATTTTTGAAAATCCAACATTTAATGAAGAAATGTTTCGTAGACGTTTCCGAATGTCTCGAAATTATTTCCTTCGTATTGTTGATGCTTTAAAAAAATCATAATAGTTACTTTCAGCAAGGCAAAGATTGCACACTGCTGCATTTCAGATATTAGCATACGGGCTACCAGCAGATGCCACTGATGAGTACATCAACATTGGTGAGTCTACTGCAATTAATTGTGTCAAGAAATTTTATCGTGCAATTGTGGAAATATTTTCAAGTCAATATTTTAGATCTCCTACTTCTAGTGATGTTGCTAGACTATTATATATTGGTAAAAAAATATTGAAAATTCGGTCCTCGGTTTCGTCGGTTCGGTCCGGTACGGACCAACTGCTCACCCCTATGGGTTATTATTTAGCTGATAGAATATATCTGAAATGGTCCACACTTGTGAAAACTATTCATGAATCACATACTGCAAAAAAAAAAAAAAAAATTGTTGCAAGATAAGAGTTGTGTAGAAAAGATGTTGAACGTGCCTTTGGAGTTCTTCAAAGCCGATTTGCAATTGTTGCAAATCCGACCCGTTTTTGGCAAAGAATCATTTAGAGCTTTATCATGAAATCCTGCATTATTATGCACGATATGATAATTGAGGATGAAAGAGACTTTTCTGCACCAATTCAAGAGATGAGAGAAGTCTCAACTCCATAAGTTGAAATAGTGCCAAATGAAGCAAGTCAGTTTTAAGAATTTCTTACACGCTATCGAAGCATCAAATATAAATCGATTCATCTTGCACTTTGTGATGCATTGGTCGATTATTTGTGGGAGGAATATTCCAATTTAGAACACTAATTCTCATTGTTAAGTAATTTAATGTTTTGCAAGTATTATGCAATATTATTAGTGTTACTATTATCATGTAATTTATGCATTTTACAAGTATTATGTAATGTTGTTTTTATGTTGTTGGAATAAATTAATGTGCAATAATTTAAATATTGTTCTTATTAAAAAAAATTAGAAATATTTATATTATATTATGTTATAGTAATTAAATATAAATATAACCAAATATATATAATACATAATAACTATATAAAAAGATTAATTTAATAATAATTGAAAGTATTAAAATAAAATATTTCATTGTAGAGTGAAATGTAAAATTGATTATTGAAGAGCAAAATAAAATTACTCTACATTTCACTCTACAATAAAATGAAGTTCATTCTAATGCGGGTGAACTATTGGAGATGCTCTAACCGATAATCGAATAGACCGACTATTCAAGCAAATTTGTCCGAAACCCAACGGATCGACCTAATTTACATCCACAGGGCCATATGCAATCAGGAGCCCAAACAAAGCGGCCCATATCAGTGATTTGTTTGACCATCAAAGTAAAATAGTAGTAGAAATCAACGGTAGTGGGGCAGAAAGTCAATCCTGCGGTTGAGGTGATCCTGCCAAAGAATGGGGCCCACAAGGATATTCAACATGAGAATTTTTTTCCTAGGGTTTCAGACTCCCAACTCGAACTTTCCAAAACCCCCCATCTTCTCACTGTCACATTCTTTCTATCAAATCGAATCCCTTCCCCTTCTATTTATCACCTGAGATACGCAAATTCAATCAAGAAGACTCACATCTCTCTTCAAAACAATGCTGGCTTGATTCCTGTAAGTTTTATTTCCAGAATTTTCTGTTCAATTTGTTCTGTTATGGTAATTAAGAGAGATATCAACGTGCAATAGGTAGAGCATCACCAACATAGCGTACTTTTTATTTTCGTTTTTGGAATAAAGTTTGAATCTTTGAAAGAACTATATGGGGAAGTCTGGAGGTAGGAAGAAGAAGACTGGCGCCGCCGCCGCCGCCGTAACCCAGGCACAAAACCAAGTGAGCGGCGGAGAGAATCATTCGCCGCCTGTTGTTAATGGCGGTGTTAATTTTGACTCTTCGGTTTTCTTGAAGAGAGCCCATGAGCTCAAGGAAGAAGGTAACCGAAGGTTTCAGGCTAAGGATTACGTGGGTGCTCTTCTGCAGTATGAAAATGCCCTTAAGCTCACTCCCAAAACTCATCCGGATCGAGCCGTATTCCATAGCAACAGAGCCGCCTGCTTGATGCAAATGAAGCCGATTGATTACGACACTGTGATATCCGAATGCACTCTGGCGCTTCAGGTGCAGCCCAATTTCGTGCGAGCCCTTCTTAGGAGGGCTCGTGCGTTTGAGGCGATAGGGAGGTACGAAACGGCTATGCAAGATGTGCAGTCGCTGTTGGTTGCTGATCCTAATCATGGCGATGCATTGGAGATTGCTGGACGTCTGAGGATGGCGCTTGGCCCTCGACAAGAGGCTCAGCAGGACCTTCAGAGCCGTCCCTCGCCAGCAGCCCTTGGGGCCTCTGCAATCCGTGGGGCGCCCATTGCTGGCATTGGGCCGTGTTTGCCGGCTAGACCTGTACCCAAGAAACCGGTGCCCTCAGCAGCCGCTGCAAATGCTGTGCCTTCTAATAAGTCAGAGAAGCTGTATCCTGTGCCGCCCATTGAGAATGGCAGTGAGGCCAATAACCATTTGCCAAAAGTTGCCTTGAAGCCTGCAAATGGCTCTTCAAGATCCATCCCAAATGCTGGCAAGGATAACGCTAAGGAACAGTTGCCTTCTCGATCAATCTTCACCTCAGTTCATCGGCCATCTGCAGAGCCTGTAATACAGTACAGGCCATTGAAGCTTGTTTATGACCATGACATAAGGCTTGCACAAATGCCTGTTAATTGCAGTTTAAAAGTATTGAGAGAGATTGTTAGTAATCGTTTGCCAATGTCAAAAGCCGTGCTGATTAAGTACAAGGACAGTGATGGAGACTTGGTGACTGTAACATGCTCGGCTGAGCTTAGACTGGCTGAGTCGTCAGTCGACAATTTGATTCCAAAAGACCCTGATACTGAAAAGGGAGACTCCCCTGCTATGTTGAAGTTGCATATTGTTGAAGTGAGTCCGGAGCAGGAGCCGCCTTTACTGGAAGAGGAGGAGAGTGTGGTGCCGGCTAAAGGAGACGAGAATGTGTCACAATCTTCTCCTGCAGAATCTGTTGTAGAAGCTGTGGACTCTGAGATTGATAGCACTGAGAAAATTGCTCAAAAGGAGAAGACAGGAGGGACAGAAGACCCCGAGTGCAAGGAAGTGGAGATGGATGATTGGCTATTTGAGTTTGCGCAGCTGTTCAGGACCCATGTCGGGATTGACCCTGATGCTCATATTGATCTTCATGAGCTCGGGATGGAGTTGTGCTCTGAAGCCCTCGAGGAAACAGTGACAAGTGAGGATGCTCAAAGCCTTTTCGACAAGGCTGCCCTTAAGTTCCAGGAGGTGGTTGCTCTGGCTTTCTTCAACTGGGGAAATGTTCATATGTGTGCAGCAAGGAAAAGAATGCCCATAGATGAATCAGCTGATAAAGACACGATGAATGGGCAGCTTCAAAACGCTTATGATTGGGTAAAAGACAAGTATACCCTAGCTAAAGAGAAGTACGAAGAGGCTCTATCAATCAAACCAGACTTCTATGAAGGATTGTTAGCTCTGGGCCAGCAACAATTTGAGATGGCTAAACTTCATTGGTCATTCATATTAGCAAAGAAAGAAGATCTATCGAAATGGGATCCAACCGAGACCATTGGTCTCTTTGACAGCGCAGAAGAGAAAATGAAAACGGCAACTGCAATGTGGGAGAAGCTGGAGGAGCAGAGAGCTAATGAGTTGAAAGATCCTAGTGCAAACAAGAAGGATGAACTATCAAAAAGAAAGAAGAAACCGGGTAGTGGTGCACAAGGTGATTCGGGTATAGGGGAAATCTCTCCCGAGGAAGCAGCAGAGCAAGCTGCTGTTATGAGATCACAGATTCATTTGTTTTGGGGCAATATGCTTTTTGAAAGATCTCAAATCGAATGTAAACTGAACTTGCCTGGATGGAAGAAGAATCTGGATGTTGCTGTGGGGCGATTTAAACTTGCTGGAGCTTCTGAAGCCGATATCTCAACAGTTCTGAAGAATCACTACTCTAACGAAGAAGCTGCTGATGGGAATGAGAAAAAGACCGAGGATGTGCCTCCTACCAATGTGGTTAACAAAGAAGATGACTGAAATGCAGGTTCATGTACGATCAATGCAGTGCTCGTTAACCGTTTGTGATGGTATGGTATACTCGTTCAATGCAGTGCTCGTTAACCTTTTATGATGGTGGTATACTCGTTCGTGGTTCTAGAATGGAGTCGAAATTTTATTTTAACGCTTCATCAAGATCGCCTACCTGGCTAACCCAATGGGGTTTAAGCTCTCATACTTGAAGGTCTTCTGTCATGTCCTTAGCTTCTAGACTTGAAAGCTAACCTGATTTTTGCAATGATTCTTAAATAAAGTTTTGGTTTTTGCTAGTAAATAATCTTTCCCAGCATCTTCAAGAAGTCTGATTTGTGAACACTTTGAGACGTTTGATTGACTTATTTGGGTTGACATTTGTGATTTTTTATCTACATGTTAATTTCTTGTTTCGAAGATTATTCTTATTTGATCCTTACAGTTGGTGTTCCAACAGTTTAGGCTAGATTTGGTTGCGGACATAGTTGTATCTATTTATCTTAAGCTAATCTATTTCAAATAATTAGATGCTCTTCTTTTCCTTGCATGCATATGCTGGTGGCAAAATATGAGTGCAGCAAGCTATTATGTCGTAACTCTTTATTTGCAAATTCTTTGTTTGTATTGTTGTTTAGATGCAAATTTAGGGCTGTCGATCGGTTCGGGTTCGGTTACCCGTACCCGAATTTTCGGTTACCCGAACCCGAAATTGCCAAATTTCAATAACCGTTCCCGAACCGTTTTAGAAGTTCGGTTACCCAATACCCGCTTCGGTTAACCAATTGGGTTATTTGGGTATCCGAAATACCTATTTAAAAAATAAAATTCAAATAATTTTTGCTCTATCTACTCTAAAAGAAATTACAAATATATAATATATATTTACAAATATATAATATATATGTAAATTTACAAATATATAATATATATTTACAAATATATAATATATTTACAAATATATAATATATTTGTAAATATATTATAATATATATGTAAATTATTTGTAAATTTACAAATATAATATATTTGTAAATATATAATATATATGTAAATTTACAAATATATAATATATATGTAAATTTACAAATATAATTTACAAATATATTATATATAATATATATATAATAATTTACAAATATATATATATATATATATATATATTAAATAATTTACAAATATATTTATATATTAATTTACAAATATATAATATATTATATATGATATATTGATAATATATATATTAAATAATTAATAAAATAATTTTCGGTTATTCGGTTAACCCGATCGGTTTTTCGGGTTAACCGATAACCGAAATTTCCAAAAAAGCAATAACCGAAACCGATCCATTACCCGAAATTTTCGGTTATTGGATACCCAAACCCGGGAATTTCGGTTCGGTTAATTGGATACCCAAAACCCGATAACCATTTAGACAGCCCTAGATGCAATCAAGGTTTGAAAAGCTTATGGCGGTCTGAAACGTAAGACAAAGGCGTATCATAGGAACACATGAAAATTATAGCTAACATTCCCATGTTGCGTTAAAATTTAAAAATGCCTCGTTTTTCATTTTAGTTTGTCCCATTATTTGTGAGTCTATAAAATGAAATAATTTACTCTTTTTTTTTTTTTTTAATTTGTAATTACAACCAAAGAAAGGAAAAAACCCACTCACACTCTAGCTCCTAAGGTGACTCGAACCCCCGACCTATTGGTTGGAGGGGAAGCGTCTTACCAACAGACTGCGCTTCATCGTCTGAAATAATTTACTCTTAAAAGGTGTGGATTATATATATATATTTTATTTAATTACAAATTCTTTTTAATTTTCGTATCGATAAAAATAAGCTACAAATAATGGGACGCAGGAGTGCAACATAATACTTCGTCCCTGAAATAACTTTCTAGTAAGGGACGACACGAGTTTTAAGAAAATGTTGGTAAGTGTATTGGTAGTGAAGAAAAAATGTTATAATTAGTATTGAAATTGATGAAAATGTGTTATAATTAGTATTGAGAATGGTGAAAATTGAAAAGCAAGAATAAATAAAATATTATTAGTGGTAGAATAATATCTATAAATAGGGAAAATGTGCAGATACAACCTTGTAGTAGTGGCTCCTATAGCGTATAGCTCTCTATAGTCGACACTGGATCAAATAGGCCTCCGAAGTCTTAAAAATCGATCAATTAACCCCTTTTGACTAATCAACGTTTTCGTCCGTTAGTCAACCTTTTTTTAATTAAAATATGGGGCCCACCTTAAATGAATTGCAACGGCCCTTCAATGTTTCCAAATCCTTTGACGGTTACTCAGTTCCTCGCAGTGACAATCTGTTCTCGGTCTCGCCGTAGATACACGCCGCCTGTTTGGGCTCGGGGAAGAAGTCGCCAGAGTCAAAGAAGCTTTTGCGGTGACACGGAGCGTTCCACAACGAAGGAGCAAATAATTTATCGGATCTGAAAATTGGGGTGAGTTGTCGTCGACGGCTTTAGTCAGCTGATTGGAGGAGAAATTGCTTCTCTCTGAGATGAATCGCGAGTGAAAGAGATCTCTCTCGACTCTCGACTCGGAGGCGGATCTCCAGAGCTTCGGCTTGGTTTTCGGTTTAAAGCAGGATGAATCCGGTAATGGCTCCAGCCCTATGAGCCTAGCAATGATGCTGGGAGAGCGGTGTTGCTGGCTCTCATTGGCGGCGGCGAGAATGGATGCCGCCGTGCGGATTTCTTTGGGGTGGAGGCTGCCCATGGTATCTTTGGTGGCTCTGCTGTCCAGCGACAGCCGTGGGGCTTCTTTGCTGAATTTCCGATAACACTTGGTACCTTGTTTCATCTCGAGCATTGGGAGCTTCTCCGACTCCGATAACACTGCGGTCACCAGCGACGGTTTGCTAAATTCCGTGGATATGGCCGGTGACGCGGGGGGTGACTTCTCCGACTCCGACGTTGTATCAAACACCTAAATAGTGGTGAGATTTGGAAACAACCCCACATTTTAATTAAACAATAAAAAAAAGGTTGACTAACGGACGAAAACGTCAGTTAGTCAAAAGGGATTAATTGATCGATTTTTAAGACTTCGGGGGCCTATTTGATCTAATGTCAACTATGGGAAGCTATACGTTATAGGGCCTACTACTACTACAAAGGTGTATCTGCACCTTTTCCCAAATAAATAGTACTCCCTCCGTCCCATTAAAGTTGGCTACATTTCCATTTTGGGTGTCCCACTAAAGTTGGCCACTTTCTAAAAATGGCAAAAAATTAACTTAATTAAAGCCACTATTTATTTTAATTAAGTTCCAATTAGTTCATTTAATTAAAATTTTCTAATTAAATCTAAATCATCTTTATTTAAAAACACACACACAAAACACACACTAACACACGCACACAGCCACCCCACCTCCCCCCAGCGCCCCACCCCCTTCTCTCTTCTTCTCTGGCGGGTGCCACCCCCATGGTCGCCGCCGTCGTCGTCGTGGTCTTCGCCGCGACCACCGCCGACCCTTTCCCTCTCCCTGGCCTCTGCTCTCTCCCTCTCGCCCCACCTCTGACCTCCATGTCCCTCGTCTCAACTATCTCCCTCTCGCCACCCCCATGGCCGCCGGCGCCTAGATCTGAGGTGGTGTGGTTGACGGCGGCAAGGCGTAGATCAGTTGATGTCACCGGAAATAGGAAGAGAGTAGGGGCCGCGAATGGAGGATCTAGGGCTCGGCGGCGGCGGTCTTCCGGCTGTGCAGTCGCCGAGAATTGAAGAAAGAATAGAAGAAGGATCTTGGATCTATGGCGCGACTTGGGGTGCTCGTTTCTTTGAAAATCTCTCAGATCTTCTTCTACCTAAGAAAATCTCTCAGATCTTTCTTTGAAAATCGTTTCTTGGATCTATGGCGTGAATTTCGTGAGCAATTCTGGCTCTGTTCTTCCCCTCAAGAACAATTTCTTGGAGAAATCTGGTTTGGGCAAGATCTTGTTGTTGATTTCTGGCTATGCGATTCTCTTTGAGAAATTTGATTTGGGTGTCTGATTGGCGATTTGATAGAGGGGCGAGGGGCGATTGTCGGCGCCGCCGGCATTGATCAGAAATGAAACAGATGCAGAGACGCATTGAGAAGAAGACAGATTTAATTTAATACCTTAATTTTGATGAACCACATTTAATTAAAACATAACAATCCCTTCTTAATCTCCATGCCGAAAAGAACGTGGCCAACTTTAATGGGACGGAGGGAGTAAGTTATTTGGGGGACGGAGTGAGTACATAAAAACATAGAAAATATGCGAAAACACATAAAGATCATTAGTTCATAACCAGTTATATATCTACAAGGGGACATTTACTTTGGATAATTAACTTTGATAGATAAAAATAGTAAGGTAGTAAGGTTAACTCGTTTTGTTTTGTTTTTTTTTTTTTTTTTTTTGATGAATTGAAATTTTGGGATATCCCAATGTCCTTGTAATTAGAAAAATCCTACTCTTCAGGACAAAAAATATTCAATAATACATCTTATTAATCATATAAAGTAAATGTCCACTAAAAGTTCAAGTACCAAGTTAAAGTTAGGTGTACGTGCGTGTCAGAGAGAGAATGAGAAAGACTTATTTTGGTACTCATTTATATGATTGGGGAAATATACTAACAATGTCCACGGACCGAAAACTGTCAGTTTTGGGTGTGAATCGACGGTTCACGATTCATCGAGAAAGTGAACTGTAACCAGCCCGTGAAGAGCTAGAGTAGGATCGGTTCTGGGCCCCGACCGGAAATCACCGGTTCAAGGGTTGAACAACCGATTTTTCTATTTTTTTATTATTTTTTTTAAGTTGGTCTCCTATACACTCAAATATATAGAAAAAATGGATCAGATCAGGGCTGGGGGCGGGTCGGGTCGAGCTAGGAGGGCTGAGCGTAGTATTAAAAAATAATTATTGTTATGATAAAAAGTACTCCCTCCGTCCACCAAATATATGCCACTTTACTTTCGGCACGAGTTTTAATAAAATGTGAGTGAAGTTGGTAGTGGAGTAAGTAGTTCCACTTTAAATGTGAGTGGAATAGTGTGGACCCTACTACTAAAAATGGATGTGGCATATTTTTTGTGGACGAACGAAAAAGGAAATTGTGGCATATATTTGGTGGACGGATGGAGTAATAATCAACCTGAAAAAAATGTAATGTTTCAAAACATTATTTTTCTTAATATTAATGATTATTTTTTATTAAGATAATAATTACTTAACCAACTAAAAAAATATGTCATTTTATTCTTCTTCTTCTCATTTTCCCTGCGTTTAATTATTTATTTTATTTTTTAATATTTATTTATACTTTTGTAAGAACATTACATTTCTTTTTTTGTTCTTCTTCTTTTGCAATTTTTTCTTCTTCCTTTTTTTTTGTTTTTTCCTGTATTTTATTTATTTACATATTTATTTCTACTTTTGTAAGAGTATACCACTTTCCTTTTATAGAAATGGTTCCAATATCCACTTTAATATTTTATCCTTACAAACACTCTTTATTTATAAAAAAATCACCCAAATTCATTCTCAACCACGCATCTCATAAAGTGGCGGGACCCTTTCTCCACTATATCAAAATTATCACTAATTTTATTAAATCTCGTGCCCAGCCAAAGTGGTCCACTTTGGGCGGATGGAGGGAGTAGTATTAATAATGATAATTCATTGTATTGTAAGTGGAGAAAATGGACCCCATATGAGAGAAACTTTCCAAAAATAGAAATGGACTAATTTTTGTGGATATCCCAACATAGCAAAAATGGACTATTTTTTATGGACGAATGAAGTAATAATTAATTGTATTGTGAGTGGAGAGAGAGTCCCACAATGTGGTAAATAGGTAAATAAGTTAATATATGAAGGGTAATCTATTGTGGGGTAGTGTTCATAAACAAAATATAACTATTTTTTATGAACACCCCAAAAAGGAAAAATTAGGACTACTTTACGGGCCAGAGTGAGTAACATTTTAACTATAACTAATTAAGCACAAACTCGTTGAGAGATATGCCATGATAGAATTTTTAAATCCAAACATCTTATTAAACTTTTCAAATTCTTGACACAATAAAAAAAGTGTAGATAGGGGAATCTACCCACTTTTATAAGACATCTTACAAAACTACTCACCCAAGCCCAAAGTCAAAAAGTCTTCGCTTGACATGCTTGGTTTTTTGTAAAAGGTCAAACTCACGTCACTTTCACAACATTTTCACAATGGATTTGGTTCAAAATCTGATGAAGAGACAATAAATGTCCAACTCACGTCACTTTCACAATAACGTAATGTATACTGTATGTTTGAAAAGTTATAAAAAAATTAGCTTACGTTTGTGTTATAAAAACATTAGTAAGAGGACTAAAAATTTCACTATTATGTATATTATGCAACAAAAAAATATTATGAAACAAATGGAGTAATTAGCCGCCGGAAGTTCATAGCCGTGAACAGTAGCCGCTGGTACAAAATATACGCGGCTACTGTTTGCGGCTATGAAATTCCGGCGGCTAATTACGCCATTTGTTTCATAATATTTTTTTGTTGTATAATATACGTAATAGTGAATTTTTTAGCCCTCTTAGTAATGTTATATTATAACACGAATACCTTAATTTAGAGTTTTTATTTAAATTTTTAATTTTATTTTTTATAGTACAAGAAGTATACATTGATGTGAAATATGAGAGATAACTGAATCTGCAAAAAATTGGATTATAGTGGGGTAATAATACTCACTTTATGTATGATTTGATTGAACATAAAATAATACAGTAAACACATAAAATAATAGGCTATTTTTGAAGAAAACATTTGAAACTCCTGGACTTTGAACAAAAAAATATTTTAGAGCAAAAAAAGATTAGCCGCCAGAACTGCATAGCCGGTCGTACTAGCCGTGTGAAAATTTTCACCCACGGCCAGTGACGCCGGCTACGGTTTCGTGGCGGCTAAAATAGTTTTTGGGAAAAAAATATCATTTTGACGTAATATATATAGTTGTGAAATATTTTATCTTGTTATGAATGTTTGAAAGTAACATACGTATCCTTTTTTTGTGTATTTCTATTTTTTTGTTAATTTTTAGTCAAAAAAAGTACATGTCGACATAAAATAAGAGAGAAGGTGACTGCACAAATTTGGATTGTAATGAGGCTTTAATGCTCACTTTCTGCATGCATTTCATTGCACATTGAATAATAGATTGAATTTTACTGAATGAATGAACAATACATTTTACGTGAATTTGTACAAATGAATCTAATATTAGTCTATAATAAGGCTGCATTTGTGAATGAGAAAACATAAATCCAAATACTCGTAGATTCGTGAGTTGAGTTAAAAAATTGAGAAATTGAAACCCTCAAGATTTGACAAGTGGTTTGTGCGATAGGTGGTGCAATTGGTGTTCAAATTCTACTTGAAGAGGTGATTTTCTCATATATTGTTTGTATAATTAATAGTTTGCATGTTTTATGTTATATTTATGAGAAGAAATTATTAATTTACAAATTCAAGATGTTATTGTATGAGATAACACTAAGTGATTGTGTTAAACACTAAAAAGCAAGTAGCCGCCAGAAAATCATTAGCCGGCGACACTAGCCGCCGCCCACTAGGTGGTCAGCGGCTAGTGCCGCCGGCAAATGATTTTCTGGCGGCTACTTGCTTTTTATGGTTCATTGTGAATTTTTAAAGCGTTTAAGCATATTTTAATACTATATTTTATGTGTTTTTATAGATGAAATTCGTTAGATACATATATGTGAGATACAACGGAGTCGTCGATGGTATATACTATGTTGGTGGGGCTACAGAGGTCCTTCCCCTCCTCAACGAAACTATTGAGAGCCTAATGTGCAGCATCAACAATATTATGAGGATGCATTCGTTGAGCTCGAGCTACCAATTGTATTATTTGGCGACCAATCTATTTGGTAGGGAGACGAAATGTGGCTTGACCACAGACGATGACGTGGAAGCCTTGTTGGCAACTGCCGACTATCCCATGATGTACGTTGAGCACTACAACGGTCCGATTGAAGAAGCCTACATCCCTATTTTTGATTTTGCTCAGCCTTCGGGACACGTAGATGAAGCACAATGCAGTCAGTATGAGACGCCGTATCATCATACATCGTTTCATGGTGTCCAGAGCTCGCCTCCACGACAATATTTTACATGGGATGGACAACCGCTAGACGAATCTGCATGGAATCAAACCGAAAAGTTTAATGAAGTATGTGGGAGATTGAACAAGGTGCGGACAGATGATGAACCTGAGCACGAAGCTGAAGCCTCAGTTGCAGCAGGAGACGATGATGATTCTGAGGAAGATGACGAAGAATTTGACCCTGCGCTCAAGGTGGGCACTGCTTCTAATGCCTCTGAGGATTTATTAGACGACGATCTAATCGATTTCACGGAGACCGAGCGAGCAGGTTGGATCCGACAAAGTACAACACGTGACGGAAATTCGACAGCCGAAACCGGTGATCTAACTAATTGGTTAGTTCCCTTGATTCCAGTGGACGCCTCGGCTTCGCTGGTTGCTCGCGAGAGTGACCCTTCTAGAGTTGATGATCTGCAGAAGAATTCTTTTTACAACAGCAAAGACGACCTGATCATTGCTGTTGGTTTGTGGAACATGAAGCGAGGCACTGAGACAAAAGTTGTCCGCTCAGATCCGGGATGGGTCTATTTCACGTGCAAGCACTCTAACAAGTGTAATTTCGATCTTCGTGCGTCTAGTCACGGCGGAGGGATGTGGAGAGTGCATAAGTTGAAAGAGCATTCATGTGAAGGGGACTTGCGCACAGCTAAAAAAATCAAGGCACACTCGAAGGTGGTTGCAGTGTATGTGGCAAATAGAATACGCGATGATGGAGAGGTCACTAAGCCGAAATCCATCATGGCGGAGTTAGTATGCGATTTCGGCATCAAAATCAAATATGATGTCGCGCTGCGTGCAAGAAATCTTGGGATGGAGATGATATACGGTCGAGTTGATGATTCGTTCCTCCTGCTCCCAAGATATCTGTATGCCCTGAGGGAAGCGAATCCTGGCACCTTGATTGGTTTGGAAGTAGACATAGACTGCCGGTTCAAACATTTGTTTGTTGCCCTTGCGGCTTCCATCTCACCTTTCTACTTTCACCTTCGACCAGTGATTGTGGTTGATGGCACACACCTGAAGGGGAAAAATAGTGGCATTTTGTTTGTCGCTGTGGCAAAAGATGGAAACGAGGCAGTTTTTCCCTTGGCGATTGGTGTCGGTCCGATCGAGAATGATGAGTCGTGGAAGTGGTTCATGTCACATCTGAGATAAGCTTGCGGCGAGCCCGAGAACTTGTTGTATCTGATGCGCATGTCTCCATCGCTAATGCTGTGAAGATCGAGTTTCCAAATGCTACTCACGGTATTTGCTACTACCATTTGTTGAACAAGATCAAGGGTTACGGGCCCGGTGTTGAGCAATCAGATTACACACGTGCAATGTCAGCCATGGCTGCTCTGAAGCCAAAGGCGTACGAGAGGTGGGCACGATCACAATGTCCTGTGTCCCGTTATAGTTTCCTTATATCCAATGCTTGCGGCCGCACAAGAGAGCGATGAACATCTGACTCCGGAGGAAAAACAGAAGCTCAGTGCAGAACTTGTAAAAAGTCGTCGTTACACAGCCAAGAGGACTACCGAGAGAAAATACAGGATTCGTGCTAGTGGTCGCCATTATATGGTTGACCTTCAAAAGTAGAGCTGTGAATGCAACGAATTCGACCTGGACCAGATGCCGTGTTCTCATGCGATTGCAGCCATTAAGTATGTCATTTCTATTCATGAACACAATTACCATGATTAGATGATCAATAAATATAATCGTTTGTTTTGCAGTGAGGCGAATGAGTCAGTGGAGGATTACGTGCACTCTTACTACTGGAGCAGTTCACTAGTTGACACATACTTTGGTGACGTTAATCACTTGCCTCCCATAGAGAATTGGAATATTCCTTTCGAAATTGCATCTGAGCTTGTTTTATCAAATCTCTCTCGGCGACAAGCTGATCGTCCAAATGAAACTCGAGTTCGATCCACAGGTGAAAGGCCGACTCAAAGCACAACTACAGCGGAGGCATCAAGTAGTCGCAAGAAACGAGCACCCAAAACGTGTGGTCTCTGTGGCGGGTCTGGTCACACACATCGATCGTGCAAGGGTACGGCTACCGATAAGTAGTTGTATTTATGTTTGTCACAGCCCCGATTTGAACTTAACATGTAACACTATGTTTAAATTTAACGCTTCTCAATATGTTTGTAGTTGTACCATGTTTAAAACATACAAAAAGAACTATATGTAACATTATCCGCCACATAATGTGTACCTAAGTTGTAGCCGCTACTAGTGAAATAGTAAACGGCTAATACTCACGGATAGACATTTGTGGCGGCTAATTGCTCTATTTTCGTTTTTTGGACGTTGTTGAAGTTATTCAATTCTAATATTTGGAAAATTCAAACAATAAATCAGACTTACTTAGCAATGACCACCATTTACATGTCACAACAACTATGAGTTGGAATTATGAATGAGAATTTGGGAAAATGAAC
Organism: Salvia miltiorrhiza; assembly: GCF_028751815.1. Classification (NCBI taxonomy): domain Eukaryota; kingdom Viridiplantae; phylum Streptophyta; class Magnoliopsida; order Lamiales; family Lamiaceae; genus Salvia; species Salvia miltiorrhiza. Next base: position 12,400,605 of record NC_080388.1, read on the forward strand.
AACTTGTACTAAGAAATTTAGTATATACCATAACAAAACTTGAAATTATTTGATTATGCATGAAACATGTCATTTAAGATTAATAAATAAATTAGCCGCCATGAAAATGTAATATATACTGTAGCCGCTAATAGTGAATTTTATGGAGGCTAATCCACACGGCTACATATTTGTCACACCCCAATTCTTGAAGGAATAAATATAATCGAGGTGTGAATAATTCATAGAAATAAACAAGGAACAACCTTGTTAAAACCCGAATAATAAGATAACGAGTCGGGCTAAGCCCCTTTGGATCACAAGTTTTGTTTCATGCTTCTGACAACCAACATTCATTGGCATAAATTTAGTAGTGAAGAGTCTAAGCTCGGTCAGGTATATCATTTGAAATTTAACATGAAGATCTTAAGTTGGGAAAACAAAAGACTGATATGAGTAATTGCTACAGCGGAAGTCTAACATAGGAATTTAACTCTAGCCTCAGCTCCGTCCCGTCAGCACCGGCCAGCCAACCTGAAAACATTTGAAAGTATTTTTGGGCTAAGTACTAATGTACTTAGTAGGCATGCATTTTCTGAAACATCTCATATTTTAATAAAGACAGTTTATCCAATCATACTTGACATGACTTAGAAGGTTTTAAAGAGAAATAACTTCTAAGCATGTTAAAACATTTTCTTTCATTTGTGCGCACATGTCACACTCCCTTTCCGTTACTCGCTGTGATCCCGGACCTTTTAGCCACCGACGGATCCATTTCTCCTTCTTACTTGAACTGAGGGCGTAACCCAGTCAAGTTCCCATTTGGGACCCAATGCTCCGGAACACATCCCGTCGAGCACCCTTATAACGCCTCATACATAATTAGTGCCCGATGGAGATCAACCCACCAGGTCAGCTAATAGGTGTACACAATTCTCAAATAACGTGTTAGGTCAAGAGAGAACCTCGATCGATTCATTGTTGCGAGCCTTAAACGGAGCAGAGTGCACAAAATATTTTATTGGATAAACAGTTTGCATTTTATTGAATAAACAATTTGCATATCATTGAAACATTTAGAGCTTAATAACTCAATCATACTTTATACATTTGGAAAGTAAGCCCACCTGGTTAGGCAAAGCCTGAAGATCATAATCACTTATAAACCTGTCTTGGGAAAGCAGCGCTAATCCCCCTGGTCACAAAGCCTACAAGAAATTCTATTCTTAATAGGTCTCGTGAAGCTAATCTTAAGTCATGGTGTAGTGCTTAATATTCTATGATTCACTTAGCCGGGTTTTTAAACTTTAATGAATAAATAATTAAAAACATTTCTCTTGAGTTAAGAACACCAACAATATTCTTACTCATCTTTCTTTAATAATTGGAATTATAAATAAAACCAATTAAATCATAAATACTTTTATTGCAAAATATAATGCAATTTCATGTCATGCTCAGCATATAATAAGTAATAACTTAAAATATGCACATAATAATAATATGATATTATTATGCAAATTAAAATAATTAATCAAACTTAATAAGTCTAATTAATTAAAATAGTGCAGTCCAATTAAATGGAGAAGCTGCACAGCCCAATGAATAAATTAAAGGCCCAAAGCATTAAATAAAAACATTGGCCCAACTGAAATATAAACAAAACTCGGCCCAATTAAAGAGCCCAACTGAAATTTAAAACAATGCAAAACTCGGCCCAACCCAAAGAAAAAACAAAGCCCAACCTTTAAAATTTTCGGCCCATATGCTCAAGCCCAAAGGCCCCAAAACCCTTCTTCTTCACAGACGCCCCCCCCCCCTTTTCATTCTCAACTCTCTCTCTCTCTCGATTCGCCCCTCTCTCTCTCAGCCATAAGTTCCGCCGCGGCGGCTCCGTCTCCGGCGAAAGGCCGCCGGCTGGTCACCCCTCGCCTCCCCCAAATCACACGCACACACACACGCAACTGCAGATTTTACTCCCTTCTCCCTCAATTCGCCAAACCCCCAAACCCCCAAATCCACAAATCCTAAATCCCCAAAATCGTCAAAAGCCCTAAGCTCCTGCCTACCCATCCACCGCCTCCTTCCTCCGGCGAAGTCGTCGCCATCAGCGACTGTCGGCGACAACAGCAGCCGCGGCCGACGCCATCGCCACCTCCTCTGTCTCCCTCTCGCCTAACCCTTCTCTCCGTCCAACCGGCAAGCAGCAGCAGCTAATAGGCCACCGCTGACCTCCCTCACAATCTCTCTCTCTCTCCTCGGTCAGTGGCAGACCACCACCACGAAGGTTAGCGCCGCCGCCGGAGCTTCCCAAGCTCAGCCTTCCCCGCCCTGACTCGACTCAAGCACACGCACACAGTTCACAACAGCACCAGTCTATCTCTCTCCATCATTTCTTTCTTTCTTACATCGATGAATGCAAAGTTCCAGTTTAGATCAGTTCTAGTTCTTCTAAAAGTAAAAGTTTGCATCTTGTACAGTTCATAAAGCAATCAAGGTCAAGTCTTTTCCTATAAATATACATTGCTACTCATATTTGCATATTCAAAATGTATAGACATGTATGCGAACATATGTATGAATGTATTTTTCTAAAACTGAAAGATTGAGTTGTTGTCTACTTTAGTAAACACTGCGTAAATAATTTGGTTGAAATAAAACCTTGAGTTGATGAACATCTTGGTGGTTTTGATTTGGCAGTCTGCTTCAATAGTGAATTTGAAATGAAACCTTGATGAAAATGTTGTTTGTTTCTGGACTGAACCAGAGCTCTATCTCTGGTTGAGAAATTTGTGTGGGATGAAAGATGACTTTGGCTGATGATATAAAGGGATGCACAGGGTGGGGTGACTGCACGACTATGTTGTTGCTCTTTCAAGAGTAGATGTGTGAATGAAGGAAAATAGAGTGTAGGAATAGACTTTAATTGTGTGAATAAAGGAAAATAGAGTGTAGGAATAGACTTTAATTGTGTGAATGAAATAAAGCTGCAGGGAGGGTGTCGTAGGTGATGGGGAGGTGTTGGTATTTGGTGTACTTGTATCTTATAAATGTGTGTATATGTCTATGTATAAATGAGTACCAATGTAACTTTCTTTATTGTATAATGTAGGAATAATAGATGTAGTAAAATTGTAATGGGAATGTAATTAAATCCTTGGTGCATTTATAAAAGGAATTCCTTTCAAATCTTGCTAATCAAAAGCTCGTGAAAATGCTTAAATGCTAAATTAAATAAATATGCAATGCGTATAAATTTAAATAACTAAATTTACCAAAGCTTTTGTAAATTATTTTTGTTGGAATTAAAATAAATTCTTTTTCTCAATCCGGCGTGAATCTTCTTAAATCTAAGTTCAAAAATACTCTAAATATAGCTACGAGGAAACGGGGTGTTACATTCCTCCCTCCTTATAAAAATTCCGTCCTCGGAATTGCATACTTGGGAAATCTAGTTTGGAGTACTAGACATTCACTATCAGTGCACCTACATAGCTTGATGCTTATCACATTTTCTAATCGTGAGAATGCTACGTCTCATGTCTCGAGAACTGTTGACAAACGAACTCATTCTAATAATATTGTGCTTATTGTGATGGAAGAAAAATCTTATTGTGGCAACTACATAGTGAGAGTCTCTATATATTGTGATGATGCTCTACAAACATTAAAAATCTAAATTGACAATCACCGAGATCATAGTCATGTGGGGTGGCCAGACCCAGCACAACGAATCTCTCAGTTAAATGGGAGCTTCGCCCCCAATCATGTCAACTTCTTATCTCTTATAAAGCTCTAAGTCAACTTCTAACTTAAAGCACTTACTTCTAAGTACTTTAATCATAAATCTTTGGTATCATATAGGTCCATTCTATGTCGTTCTAGCGGTGCTATCACGACTAACATTCTTAAGACATTCTTGGGTGGTTCTCAAACGGTTTGTAAAAGAACTTATCATTCTAATCATATAGGCAGTGAACCTAAAATGATAACATAAAGCTTTCTCATCATTCATTCATACATACATACATATATTTGCTCTCTTTGAAATTTTGAGTCATATGGACATTAAATGCCCCTTTCATGAAAAACTTTGCTTATGCCGGAAAGATTCAAGGAATCTAACTCGACCATACATACATACATACATTGATTCGTTAAGGGCTCGGGTTGTCCCAAACACGAAATACATTCATTGAGTTTGTTATGTGTTCGGGTAGTCCCAAACATGACAAAAAGCATTCACATAACATCATAAATATAAGGCGCGCATTTTCTTGAAAATTTTCATAACTTTGAATATACATATATATTTTGAAATTATTATCGTACCTTAGTTGCGGCAGTGTGACGGCGAGCTGTGGGCTACTGACATTCTTAGAAATCTAGAGATACTATTCTAGACTCGACATCAAAAGCTTATGGTTATCAGAAACATGAAAGAAAACTCATGCTTTGATACCATTCTGTCACACCCCAATTCTTGAAGGAATAAATATAATCGAGGTGTGAATAATTCATAGAAATAAACAAGGAACAACCTTGTTAAAACCCGAATAATAAGATAACGAGTCGGGCTAAGCCCCTTTGGATCACAAGTTTTGTTTCATGCTTCTGACAACCAACATTCATTGGCATAAATTTAGTAGTGAAGAGTCTAAGCTCGGTCAGGTATATCATTTGAAATTTAACATGAAGATCTTAAGTTGGGAAAACAAAAGACTGATATGAGTAATTGCTACAGTGGAAGTCTAACATAGGAATTTAACTCTAGCCTCAGCTCCGTCCCGTCAGCACCGGCCAGCCAACCTGAAAACATTTGAAAGTATTTTTGGGCTAAGTACTAATGTACTTAGTAGGCATGCATTTTCTGAAACATCTCATATTTTGATAAAGACAGTTTATCCAATTATACTTGACATGACTTAGAAGGTTTTAAAGAGAAATAACTTCTAAGCATGTTAAAACATTTTCTTTCATTTGTGCACACATGTCACACTCCCTTTCCGTTACTCGCTGTGATCCCGGACCTTTTAGCCACCGACGGATCCATTTCTCCTTCTTACTTGAACTGAGGGCGTAACCCAGTCAAGTTCCCATTTGGGACCCAATGCTCCGGAACACATCCCGTCGAGCACCCTTATAACGCCTCATACATAATTAGTGCCCGATGGAGATCAACCCACCAGGTCAGCTAATAGGTGTACACAATTCTCAAATAACGTGTTAGGTCAAGAGAGAACCTCGATCGATTCATTGTTGCGAGCCTTAAACGGAGCAGAGTGCACAAAATATTTTATTGGATAAACAGTTTGCATTTTATTGAATAAACAATTTGCATATCATTGAAACATTTAGAGCTTAATAACTCAATCATACTTTATACATTTGGAAAGTAAGCCCACCTGGTTAGGCAAAGCCTGAAGATCATAATCACTTATAAACCTGTCTTGGGAAAGCAGCGCTAATCCCCCTGGTCACAAAGCCTACAAGAAATTCTATTCTTAATAGGTCTCGTGAAGCTAATCTTAAGTCATGGTGTAGTGCTTAATATTCTATGATTCACTTAGCCGGGTTTTTAAACTTTAATGAATAAATAATTAAAAACATTTCTCTTGAGTTAAGAACACCAACAATATTCTTACTCATCTTTCTTTAATAATTGGAATTATAAATAAAACCAATTAAATCATAAATACTTTTATTGCAAAATATAATGCAATTTCATGTCATGCTCAGCATATAATAAGTAATAACTTAAAATATGCACATAATAATAATATGATATTATTATGCAAATTAAAATAATTAATCAAACTTAATAAGTCTAATTAATTAAAATAGTGCAGTCCAATTAAATGGAGAAGCTGCACAGCCCAATGAATAAATTAAAGGCCCAAAGCATTAAATAAAAACATTGGCCCAACTGAAATATAAACAAAACTCGGCCCAATTAAAGAGCCCAACTGAAATTTAAAACAATGCAAAACTCGGCCCAACCCAAAGAAAAAACAAAGCCCAACCTTTAAAATTTTCGGCCCATATGCTCAAGCCCAAAGGCCCCAAAACCCTTCTTCTTCACAGACGCCCCCCCCCCCCCCCCCTTTTCATTCTCAACTCTCTCTCTCTCTCGATTCGCCCCTCTCTCTCTCAGCCATAAGTTCCGCCGCGGCGGCTCCGTCTCCGGCGAAAGGCCGCCGGCTGGTCACCCCTCGCCTCCCCCAAATCACACGCACACACACACGCAACTGCAGATTTTACTCCCTTCTCCCTCAATTCGCCAAACCCCCAAACCCCCAAATCCACAAATCCTAAATCCCCAAAATCGTCAAAAGCCCTAAGCTCCTGCCTACCCATCCACCGCCTCCTTCCTCCGGCGAAGTCGTCGCCATCAGCGACTGTCGGCGACAACAGCAGCCGCGGCCGACGCCATCGCCACCTCCTCTGTCTCCCTCTCGCCTAACCCTTCTCTCCGTCCAACCGGCAAGCAGCAGCAGCTAATAGGCCACCGCTGACCTCCCTCACAATCTCTCTCTCTCTCCTCGGTCAGTGGCAGACCACCACCACGAAGGTTAGCGCCGCCGCCGGAGCTTCCCAAGCTCAGCCTTCCCCGCCCTGACTCGACTCAAGCACACGCACACAGTTCACAACAGCACCAGTCTATCTCTCTCCATCATTTCTTTCTTTCTTACATCAATGAATGCAAAGTTCCAGTTTAGATCAGTTCTAGTTCTTCTAAAAGTAAAAGTTTGCATCTTGTACAGTTCATAAAGCAATCAAGGTCAAGTCTTTTCCTATAAATATACATTGCTACTCATATTTGCATATTCAAAATGTATAGACATGTATGCGAACATATGTATGAATGTATTTTTCTAAAACTGAAAGATTGAGTTGTTGTCTACTTTAGTAAACACTGCGTAAATAATTTGGTTGAAATAAAACCTTGAGTTGATGAACATCTTGGTGGTTTTGATTTGGCAGTCTGCTTCAATAGTGAATTTGAAATGAAACCTTGATGAAAATGTTGTTTGTTTCTGGACTGAACCAGAGCTCTATCTCTGGTTGAGAAATTTGTGTGGGATGAAAGAGGACTTTGGCTGATGATATAAAGGGATGCGCAGGGTGGGGTGACTGCACGACTATGTTGTTGCTCTTTCAAGAGTAGATGTGTGAATGAAGGAAAATAAAGTGTAGGAATAGACTTTAATTGTGTGAATGAAGGAAAATAGAGTGTAGGAATAGACTTTAATTGTGTGAATGAAATAAAGCTGCAGGGAGGGTGTCGTAGGTGATGGGGAGGTGTTGGTATTTGGTGTACTTGTATCTTATAAATGTGTGTATATGTCTATGTATAAATGAGTACCAATGTAACTTTCTTTATTGTATAATGTAGGAATAATAGATGTAGTAAAATTGTAATGGGAATGTAATTAAATCCTTGGTGCATTTATAAAAGGAATTCCTTTCAAATTGTAACGCCCCAATTTTCATAAACTTTTCAATTTAAAAACTTTGAAGAACTAATAGTGAAAATAAAATTTCTTGATTTATTAAGAAAATTTAAACTAATTTCAAAATCAACTTGCCAAAACTGAAGTAGTATCATAAAATAAAAAAAATAAAAAAAATAAACTAATAAACTAAGACTTAACAAGTTCAACTAAAATGTTCAATGTAAAAACTCTATCCCTAGTCATCCTCCACTTCCATGGCCACCTCGACTCTGGAACTGCAAAACTGAAAATATAAGGGGTGAGCATATTGAAAATATACTCAGTGAGGAACCATACACATATTCACATACGCTTAAACATGCAAATAATTCACATTGTCATACACATATACTTAATTCTGAGTGTTTCTGAATTTATAATCATGTACTTGAACATGATATTATGAATTTCTGATCATGTACTTGAACATGATATTATAAATTTCTGATCATGTACTTGAACATGATATTCTGCGTTTCTGATCATGTACTTGAACATGATTTTCTGAGTTTCTGATCATGTACTTGAACATGATATTCTGCGTTTCTGATCATGTACTTGAACATGATATTTTGTGTTTCTGATCATGTACTTGAACATGATATTCTGCGTTTCTGATCATGTACTTGAACATGATATTTTGTGTTTCTGATCATGTACTTGAACATGATATTCTGCGTTTCTGATCATGTAAATCAAACATGAACTAAGAGCATATAAAAACATACATGAATATAACCACAAGCATATAATCCCTCACCTTAAAGTCGAAGCTTATAAATTCAATTAAGCCCGGAATGAGGATCCTAATTGCACTGCACCGATTAAATAGATAAAACGTTTTAATATGAATTCTAACTTAAACTAAAATTTTATAGGCAAAACTGTATAATATAACCGTATATATATATATATATATATATATATATATATAATCATAAAAACAATACTAATAATTTGATACTAAACTAACTGTTCGAAACATGAAAAAATTAAACTAATATTAATAAATCACATTAAGGCTTTAAACCTAAACTAATCAAATATCAAAATTTGGTAACTAAAATAAAGTTACTAATGGAAGTCAGAGTCACTATCTATTCCAAAACATGAACGAAAAATTATATATATATATATATATATATATATATATATAGCTTGATTGACATACATATATATATATAATCTACTAGTTGAAACTTAATAGGCAAAAAAAAAATTGGAAAGGTATTCTGGTGATCATCGATTCTGATGAGTGGAAAGAAAATCAATTACTAACAATATAAAATCATATCAAAGACTTACTGTTTGAAAAACAAAACTCAAGCAATTAGCAAAGCTTTGCGTGAAGTAAAAAAATAAGGAGGAAAAAGAAGAAGTACTGATTCTGCTGTTGCTTCCAGTTTATGTGTGTGTGCGTGTTTTTTAGGATTTTAAAAAATTGATCTCATATTTATACTAGTCTTTAAAGAGTTCTAGTTCTAATAATAATAATAATAATAATAATAATAATAATAATAATAATAATAATAATAATAATAATAATAATAATAATAATATTCTAGCTAAAATTAATGGTGCATATCTATATGTATCATGTAATTATTAAAAAAATAAGCTATACAAGAAAATACTATTAATTAAACTTATAAAATAAATCTAAATTATCGGGGTGTTACAACCTACCCCACTTAAAATAATTTCGTCCTCGAAATTCGAATCATGATTCTTGAGCCATAAAAACTTGTTCTATTGTGAGGTAACTTGTTACTATATTAATCTCTATTCTATAGTAGTAGAACTTATCGTACCTTTTTAAGGTTTTTCTGCCTCATCCGGCCCTCCCATATGGTATAATCGTGCATTTCCTCGCCTTTCTGGCTCCCTCCCTCTTTTGTCCGGACAATATGGGGCTATATGTCCCGGCTTGTGACAAAAATAACAAACTCCGCTTCGAATCATGCATTTTCCGAGGTGGTACTTGTTGCACTCGGGGCATTGTGGGTAGGTTCTCTGTGGTGCCTCATTAGATTTATTTTCCACTCTTTCTTTCTTATTTTGCATATCTTTCTCTCCATCGTTTGAATCCTCCCATTTCCTCTTTTCATTCCTAACCATATTCTTACGTGGTAGCTTATCCATCTCCAAACCCGCCTCAACTTCTTGCGCTCGTCTCACAGCCAAAGCATAATCTTCGATTCCTTGAGCAGCCAATATTCCTCGAATTTCTGGTCGTAGTCCCCTTAAGAACCTATCCGCCTTTTGGTCATTGGTGTTGACTAGACGTGTGGCATAGCGTGAAAGTTGGTTGAACTTCCTTTCGTAGTCGGTGATAGACAACTCTCCTTGTTTGAGATCCAAGAATTCGACCTCCTTTTGATTGCGGTAAGAGCGTGGAAAGTATTGGTTGGTCACAATCTCCTTGAACCTATTCCATGTCAACCCTTGTCGCGCTTGTTCAGTCATGGATCGCTTGAAGGATTCCCACCAATGGCTAGCATCCTCGCAAAATTGAAAGACAGCACATGAAACTTTGTGGGCATCGGTGCACTCGATATGTTCAAAGATTCTCTCCAGCTCTCTTATCCATTCCTCCATTGCTAGAGGTCCGCTCCTCCCGTCAAATCTTGGTGGATTATAACGTCGGAACTGCTCTACGACTACGCTTGTGTTATTGCGTTGTGGGTTTTGCGCACCTTGAACTTGTTGTTGAAAGAATCCTTGCATTGCGGCGATAAATTCTTGCATCCCGTTTTGTTGATCGGTAGGGGCTCTACGGGGCGGCATGGTTCTCACTTAATCAAGAAGACAAACACATTAAATTTCTAAGTGAAACCTAAATTCTTTAAATCGCAAATTCTCGCTTAATATTTCATGTTCTTCTTGCAATTTCCTAATTCGTGCGTGTAAAGTAACTACGGGTCTAGTATTGGTTTGCCGTGTACATGTCATCTAAACAATTCACAATTACAACTATTTCTAATAGAGCTAAACATAATAGTACTAGAACATAAAAGCATAACATCATATCTGCCATATACTTGAACAATTTGAACACATACCTTGAAGTGGAGTCGATGCAGCGCATGAGTTTCGAATGACTAGGCTTGCTTATAATTTTGAAAGCTAATTTTCTTTTAAACACGAGTCTACAGAAACGTAGACCCGCTCTGATACCACTATGTAACGCCCCAATTTTCATAAACTTTTCAATTTAAAAACTTTGAAGAACTAATAGTGAAAATAAAATTTCTTGATTTATTAAGAAAATTTAAACTAATTTCAAAATCAACTTGCCAAAACTGAAGTAGTATCATAAAATAAAAAAAATAAAAAAAATAAACTAATAAACTAAGACTTAACAAGTTCAACTAAAATGTTCAATGTAAAAACTCTATCCCTAGTCATCCTCCACTTCCATGGCCACCTCGACTCTGGAACTGCAAAACTGAAAATATAAGGGGTGAGCATATTGAAAATATACTCAGTAAGGAACCATACACATATTCACATACGCTTAAACATGCAAATAATTCACATTGTCATACACATATACTTAATTCTGAGTGTTTCTGAATTTATAATCATGTACTTGAACATGATATTATGAATTTCTGATCATGTACTTGAACATGATATTATAAATTTCTGATCATGTACTTGAACATGATATTCTGCGTTTCTGATCATGTACTTGAACATGATTTTCTGAGTTTCTGATCATGTACTTGAACATGATATTCTGCGTTTCTGATCATGTACTTGAACATGATATTTTGTGTTTCTGATCATGTACTTGAACATGATATTCTGCGTTTCTGATCATGTACTTGAACATGATATTTTGTGTTTCTGATCATGTACTTGAACATGATATACTGCGTTTCTGATCATGTAAATCAAACATGAACTAAGAGCATATAAAAACATACATGAATATAACCACAAGCATATAATCCCTCACCTTAAAGTCGAAGCTTATAAATTCAATTAAGCCCGGAATGAGGATCCTAATTGCACTGCACCGATTAAATAGATAAAACGTTTTAATATGAATTCTAACTTAAACTAAAATTTTATAGGCAAAACTGTATAATATAACCGTATATATATATATATATATATATATATATATATATATATATATAATCATAAAAACAATACTAATAATTTGATACTAAACTAACTGTTCGAAACATGAAAAAATTAAACTAATATTAATAAATCACATTAAGGCTTTAAACCTAAACTAATCAAATATCAAAATTTGGTAACTAAAATAAAGTTACTAATGGAAGTCAGAGTCACTATCTATTCCAAAACATGAACGAAAAATTATATATATATATATATATATATATATATATATATATAGCTTGATTGACATACATATATATATATAATCTACTAGTTGAAACTTAATAGGCAAAAAAAAAATTGGAAAGGTATTCTGGTGATCATCGATTCTGATGAGTGGAAAGAAAATCAATTACTAACAATATAAAATCATATCAAAGACTTACTGTTTGAAAAACAAAACTCAAGCAATTAGCAAAGCTTTGCGTGAAGTAAAAAAATAAGGAGGAAAAAGAAGAAGTACTGATTCTGCTGTTGCTTCCAGTTTATGTGTGTGTGCGTGTTTTTTAGGATTTTAAAAAATTGATCTCATATTTATACTAGTCTTTAAAGAGTTCTAGTTCTAATAATAATAATAATAATAATAATAATAATAATAATAATAATAATAATAATAATAATAATAATAATAATAATAATAATAATAATATTCTAGCTAAAATTAATGGTGCATATCTATATGTATCATGTAATTATTAAAAAAATAAGCTATACAAGAAAATACTATTAATTAAACTTATAAAATAAATCTAAATTATCGGGGTGTTACACAAATCTTGCTAATCAAAAGCTCGTGAAAATGCTTAAATGCTAAATTAAATAAATATGCAATGCGTATAAATTTAAATAACTAAATTTACCAAAGCTTTTGTAAATTATTTTTGTTGGAATTAAAATAAATTCTTTTTCTCAATCCGGCGTGAATCTTCTTAAATCTAAGTTCAAAAATACTCTAAATATAGCTACGAGGAAACGGGGTGTTACATTCCTCCCTCCTTATAAAAATTCCGTCCTCGGAATTGCATACTTGGGAAATCTAGTTTGGAGTACTAGACATTCACTATCAGTGCACCTACATAGCTTGATGCTTATCACATTTTCTAATCGTGAGAATGCTACGTCTCATGTCTCGAGAACTGTTGACAAACGAACTCATTCTAATAATATTGTGCTTATTGTGATGGAAGAAAAATCTTATTGTGGCAACTACATAGTGAGAGTCTCTATATATTGTGATGATGCTCTACAAACATTAAAAATCTAAATTGACAATCACCGAGATCATAGTCATGTGGGGTGGCCAGACCCAGCACAACGAATCTCTCAGTTAAATGGGAGCTTCGCCCCCAATCATGTCAACTTCTTATCTCTTATAAAGCTCTAAGTCAACTTCTAACTTAAAGCACTTACTTCTAAGTACTTTAATCATAAATCTTTGGTATCATATAGGTCCATTCTATGTCGTTCTAGCGGTGCTATCACGACTAACATTCTTAAGACATTCTTGGGTGGTTCTCAAACGGTTTGTAAAAGAACTTATCATTCTAATCATATAGGCAGTGAACCTAAAATGATAACATAAAGCTTTCTCATCATTCATTCATACATACATACATATATTTGCTCTCTTTGAAATTTTGAGTCATATGGACATTAAATGCCCCTTTCATGAAAAACTTTGCTTATGCCGGAAAGATTCAAGGAATCTAACTCGACCATACATACATACATACATTGATTCGTTAAGGGCTCGGGTTGTCCCAAACACGAAATACATTCATTGAGTTTGTTATGTGTTCGGGTAGTCCCAAACATGACAAAAAGCATTCACATAACATCATAAATATAAGGCGCGCATTTTCTTGAAAATTTTCATAACTTTGAATATACATATATATTTTGAAATTATTATCGTACCTTAGTTGCGGCAGTGTGACGGCGAGCTGTGGGCTACTGACATTCTTAGAAATCTAGAGATACTATTCTAGACTCGACATCAAAAGCTTATGGTTATCAGAAACATGAAAGAAAACTCATGCTTTGATACCATTCTGTCACACCCCAATTCTTGAAGGAATAAATATAATCGAGGTGTGAATAATTCATAGAAATAAACAAGGAACAACCTTGTTAAAACCCGAATAATAAGATAACGAGTCGGGCTAAGCCCCTTTGGATCACAAGTTTTGTTTCATGCTTCTGACAACCAACATTCATTGGCATAAATTTAGTAGTGAAGAGTCTAAGCTCGGTCAGGTATATCATTTGAAATTTAACATGAAGATCTTAAGTTGGGAAAACAAAAGACTGATATGAGTAATTGCTACAGCGGAAGTCTAACATAGGAATTTAACTCTAGCCTCAGCTCCGTCCCGTCAGCACCGGCCAGCCAACCTGAAAACATTTGAAAGTATTTTTGGGCTAAGTACTAATGTACTTAGTAGGCATGCATTTTCTGAAACATCTCATATTTTAATAAAGACAGTTTATCCAATCATACTTGACATGACTTAGAAGGTTTTAAAGAGAAATAACTTCTAAGCATGTTAAAACATTTTCTTTCATTTGTGCGCACATGTCACACTCCCTTTCCGTTACTCGCTGTGATCCCGGACCTTTTAGCCACCGACGGATCCATTTCTCCTTCTTACTTGAACTGAGGGCGTAACCCAGTCAAGTTCCCATTTGGGACCCAATGCTCCGGAACACATCCCGTCGAGCACCCTTATAACGCCTCATACATAATTAGTGCCCGATGGAGATCAACCCACCAGGTCAGCTAATAGGTGTACACAATTCTCAAATAACGTGTTAGGTCAAGAGAGAACCTCGATCGATTCATTGTTGCGAGCCTTAAACGGAGCAGAGTGCACAAAATATTTTATTGGATAAACAGTTTGCATTTTATTGAATAAACAATTTGCATATCATTGAAACATTTAGAGCTTAATAACTCAATCATACTTTATACATTTGGAAAGTAAGCCCACCTGGTTAGGCAAAGCCTGAAGATCATAATCACTTATAAACCTGTCTTGGGAAAGCAGCGCTAATCCCCCTGGTCACAAAGCCTACAAGAAATTCTATTCTTAATAGGTCTCGTGAAGCTAATCTTAAGTCATGGTGTAGTGCTTAATATTCTATGATTCACTTAGCCGGGTTTTTAAACTTTAATGAATAAATAATTAAAAACATTTCTCTTGAGTTAAGAACACCAACAATATTCTTACTCATCTTTCTTTAATAATTGGAATTATAAATAAAACCAATTAAATCATAAATACTTTTATTGCAAAATATAATGCAATTTCATGTCATGCTCAGCATATAATAAGTAATAACTTAAAATATGCACATAATAATAATATGATATTATTATGCAAATTAAAATAATTAATCAAACTTAATAAGTCTAATTAATTAAAATAGTGCAGTCCAATTAAATGGAGAAGCTGCACAGCCCAATGAATAAATTAAAGGCCCAAAGCATTAAATAAAAACATTGGCCCAACTGAAATATAAACAAAACTCGGCCCAATTAAAGAGCCCAACTGAAATTTAAAACAATGCAAAACTCGGCCCAACCCAAAGAAAAAACAAAGCCCAACCTTTAAAATTTTCGGCCCATATGCTCAAGCCCAAAGGCCCCAAAACCCTTCTTCTTCACAGACGCCCCCCCCCCCCCCTTTTCATTCTCAACTCTCTCTCTCTCTCGATTCGCCCCTCTCTCTCTCAGCCATAAGTTCCGCCGCGGCGGCTCCGTCTCCGGCGAAAGGCCGCCGGCTGGTCACCCCTCGCCTCCCCCAAATCACACGCACACACACACGCAATTGCAGATTTTACTCCCTTCTCCCTCAATTCGCCAAACCCCCAAACCCCCAAATCCACAAATCCTAAATCCCCAAAATCGTCAAAAGCCCTAAGCTCCTGCCTACCCATCCACCGCCTCCTTCCTCCGGCGAAGTCGTCGCCATCAGCGACTGTCGGCGACAACAGCAGCCGCGGCCGACGCCATCGCCACCTCCTCTGTCTCCCTCTCGCCTAACCCTTCTCTCCGTCCAACCGGCAAGCAGCAGCAGCTAATAGGCCACCGCTGACCTCCCTCACAATCTCTCTCTCTCTCCTCGGTCAGTGGCAGACCACCACCACGAAGGTTAGCGCCGCCGCCGGAGCTTCCCAAGCTCAGCCTTCCCCGCCCTGACTCGACTCAAGCACACGCACACAGTTCACAACAGCACCAGTCTATCTCTCTCCATCATTTCTTTCTTTCTTACATCAATGAATGCAAAGTTCCAGTTTAGATCAGTTCTAGTTCTTCTAAAAGTAAAAGTTTGCATCTTGTACAGTTCATAAAGCAATCAAGGTCAAGTCTTTTCCTATAAATATACATTGCTACTCATATTTGCATATTCAAAATGTATAGACATGTATGCGAACATATGTATGAATGTATTTTTCTAAAACTGAAAGATTGAGTTGTTGTCTACTTTAGTAAACACTGCGTAAATAATTTGGTTGAAATAAAACCTTGAGTTGATGAACATCTTGGTGGTTTTGATTTGGCAGTCTGCTTCAATAGTGAATTTGAAATGAAACCTTGATGAAAATGTTGTTTGTTTCTGGACTGAACCAGAGCTCTATCTCTGGTTGAGAAATTTGTGTGGGATGAAAGAGGACTTTGGCTGATGATATAAAGGGATGCGCAGGGTGGGGTGACTGCACGACTATGTTGTTGCTCTTTCAAGAGTAGATGTGTGAATGAAGGAAAATAGAGTGTAGGAATAGACTTTAATTGTGTGAATGAAGGAAAATAGAGTGTAGGAATAGACTTTAATTGTGTGAATGAAATAAAGCTGCAGGGAGGGTGTCGTAGGTGATGGGGAGGTGTTGGTATTTGGTGTACTTGTATCTTATAAATGTGTGTATATGTCTATGTATAAATGAGTACCAATGTAACTTTCTTTATTGTATAATGTAGGAATAATAGATGTAGTAAAATTGTAATGGGAATGTAATTAAATCCTTGGTGCATTTATAAAAGGAATTCCTTTCAAATTGTAACGCCCCAATTTTCATAAAGGCATTCGGGGTCGTGCAAAACTCATAGATGACACTGCCTATCTTGTGCCTATAGTGCTGTACATGCTCATTGCCCCACGACAGGCTCGGCGAGTCTGCGATCAAACGCTCCACGTTCATGCACGCGAAAACACCAGAGCTACATCGGTTGGTCTGCGAAAACTGCTCGGCAGGATCGGCATACTCGATCTGCAGCTGACGCCATTGGAGATTCTGATTCGGGTTCTCCATAATGCGTGTCCTTTCGAACCAACAGGACACCTCAAGCACCCAGTAGAAAAGGCAGCCCAAAGGATACAGAGCGCGCATCAGGTCGTAGCGTGGCTGTCCCTGGATCCGATACAAGTTTGGATCGAAGACGCGGCATTTACCCGTGAGCATATCAATGCTACAGATAACGAAACGCCCCGTGACAAATACAGGAACAATGACCTGTACATGAAGAAATAATTGATCAACAATCCTTTTTATTTTAAATCAAAGTTATTTATGATGTAGGTATAATTGTGTACCGTAATGGCATCCAACCAATCTCCCTCAGTCGATGAGGTACCCTTGCCATACACTGAATACATCTTGCTGGCGTGCGGCTGCCACGACATATAGGGAGCTTCAGAGCGTAGAATACGCTGCTCTGAAGGAGAGCCAAACATACGGCGCGCATTCTCCATGAGCACATTGTATTCTCGTTCCAAATAACTCTGCAAAGAAGAAAAACATTATTTTCAAACAATATTTGATTATAAACGCAAAATATGATAATGCTTACGAAGAATTCCGTATCCAATATGATATGCGTCCTGTGATCGATGTCCTGAAGCAAGTCTGTACTGGTCACCAGCCTATGCCTCAGCGTCATCATGTACGCATCTACATGCTGCACATACTTTAATGTTAATATTAAGTAAACAATCAATACTACATGTGACAAATGCATCAAAAATATTAGAAACCTCGGGCTGGAGGTCTTTCGACCTGTTTACGAGACCGGTCCAAAACTCTCTCTTGATCGGGTGCTCACTCTCTGCCACCACCAACTTCTTGTAGCTCCTACTACGGATACGCTCCACCATACGAGTAAATCCATCAGTATACTTCTTCTCGACGGGTTTCGGCTCGTGGCTGTGAACGTATGGTGATCTCAGCGCAGCCGAAGGCTGCCGCTCACGGTGGCTTCTACGCAGTTGCGCATCCTCTGGTTGTGGTGGACAAACACTGAGGGGAACGGCAGGTGTTGCCTCAGAAATTCCCTATATTTCAATTAAAACAACACAAATTAAAAATGTCAAATGGAGGTTAAATTTAAAACAAATACTGAGCTTTTACCCCACCATACTGCTTCCAGAACTGATGCATCTCTTGCTGAGAATATCCAGCCTCTCTAAGAATCGGCAGCGAAGAACGAGGCGGCTCGAATGGGTGTAAATTGCGATATACTAGGCAAATGTATCATACTGCATCAGCGGTTAGACAGTATATACTGGTATATAATAAGGTATCATACCTTGTTCCGATATATATATCTTTAGAGCACCCGCAGTGCCTTACCCGATCAAGCTTACTCGAGTAAGCTTGGCATCAGGTAAGGCCACTGCAGCCACGCCTTATTCGAGGCCTACCCGTTCTATATGATAAGTGTTCGCTATTTTATTTAACACGCCGCAAGTGTACGGGTGCAATTGTGTACAGTAGCAAGCAAGGTCGTATTCCACAGAGACTGATTTAACCAATTCCTATCCTAAATTATTCTATTCTATCTGGACAAACGAAATTAAGAGTTTTGGTTTTAAAACTAAATAAATAAATAAATACTGGAAAACAAAATAAATCAAGCTGTGAAACAGAGAAACAGATAAGAGAAGATTTCCCAAGGCAAAGGTTTCAACAGATTCTCTTAACTAACACGTTCAATTCAATTAATAAGATGATTCTAAGGCAATCTCTAAGCTAGTTCATACTCACTCCCGTGGCATACAAACCGTTGATTACATGCAAGGCTACCGTCCCCGAATCGCACTTCTAACATGCAACTCCTAAAAGCTCATAGGATTAACGCCCTCACAAATATCAATTCCCTTTAGAATTAAATATATGTGTTCTATGTTCTTAGTTCAGGTAATAATTATCATCTCCCGATATCAAATTAGAACCTATGATTATGCTAAATTGGTGGCCAATCAATAAAGCAAACAATTATAACAAGAACATAAAAAGGAACAACAATCTCAATTAATTGAATCAAACACTCAGAAATTCAAATCATCTCTACTAAACCCTGGGAAAAATGGATTCTAGCCACACATAGACATATGACTAGAAATCAAAATCTCAAAAATACAAATAAACATCCAACAAGAAAAACCGTAGTAAAATCGAGAATCTTCAGTCTTGCTCTTGCTCTGTTCTCCGTCTCTCTCAGCTCTCAGGAAAAGTAAAATATGATAAAAGATGATAAAAGGTTGCAGAGAATAAGTTCTTGGGGAGTATTTATATGCCCTAGGTCTTGTAGCTCTCAAAAATACCCAAAAT
The DNA here is from genome assembly GCF_028751815.1 of Salvia miltiorrhiza. NCBI lineage: Eukaryota > Viridiplantae > Streptophyta > Magnoliopsida > Lamiales > Lamiaceae > Salvia > Salvia miltiorrhiza. The sequence goes on from NC_080388.1 coordinate 12,419,828, forward strand.
CGCTAAAAAAACGAATTTTGGGCGGAAATACGGCGACTCGCGCGGCCACGTCGCGCGGCCGCATGGCTGGCCCGCGTGACGAAACAGAACTCCTGACAGCTTTGCGCAGTGATTTTGTTTTGGCTCGTTCTCCCTCGTCCGAACTCCGATTTATGATCCGTTTGCGCTCACGAACTCCTCTCGAGACGAACTACAACTTGTATTTCCGCCAATGCTTCCAAATTCTGCTTCATTATTTCTGAAAATTCGTTCAAACACAAGCAAGTAACAAGTTCTTGACCATAAACGAATATAAGCTCAAATAGACCATCAAACACACAAAATCCTCACAACTAAGCATCAAAATTGACACACCAAGAGGTAAAAATGCATGTTTATCAACCCCCCAAACTTGAACTATTGTCCGTCCTGGGACAAAACAAAGATGAACCACGAATGAATCAACAAGAGCGTAGAGAAAAGTGGATAACATTGTGGCTTCAGATTTGTCAACAAAATTACCAACATGCATTTGTATCTCCAATCATCAAGATATTACACTCATGACAAACTTCAAATTGTGGTCTCAATGACTTACAATCCTCACCAAAAAGATAAAGAAAATAAAAACTCTCAACTCTCAAGTGTATCAATCAAAGATATGGACGTGTTTACACTCAGTTCAAGCAAAACAAGTACTCAACCATAAGCTTGTCAATCGTCTCACCTCTCCACCACTTAATGTGTGCTCTTATAACCAAGATCAAAAAGGTCTTCATTAAGGGTTGTAATGTAGGCTCTTTGGTAAGGTGGGATATATTTGGCTGAGTGACTAAAAGATACAACTTAATGTAGCATAATCACCAACCTTATAACATTCTTAATCCATACCATCTTCCACCTCATAAAACCAGATTTTTCAATACGAGAAACCATCACAACACAACAATTATTTCTCATGATATTATGACCCTCTAAAGCATCCTATGTACCCATTTTTTTTTAATTTTCTCACTTTTCTTTTCTTTTCTTTTTTTCTTTCTTTTCTATTTTTTTCTTTCTTAGCATTTTTTTTCTTTTCTATTTTTTTCTTTTTTTCTTTTTTTTTTCTCTTTTTTTCAACGACTTGTAGGGTACTAAGATTTTTTTCAATCAAGAACAAAATTCATAATTCATAATCACACATCTCCACAACGCCAACTACCCTACATCAACAATCTCCAAGTTCCCACCCATAGCTAAATCAAAGAATATGGAAAAATAAGACTCAACGGGGACGAACTAGGATCATATAAAGATATAGGACAAATAAGGGATAAATAGGCTAGCAAAGATGGCCTTCTATCATCTCAAAGTTATTAAGCACACTATGTGACCTCGAGGGAGAAACCAAGACAAGTTCTAGTGAGACACAAGCATGCTCGAACAATCACTCAAGAATAAGAAATAAGACTGTAAAAATAATGACAGTCAAGGCTCAAATCTCACAGCTTATTTCATTGATTGCAAGTACACAGAGACCATGCTTATCATTCATCATTCATGCTCAATCTCAACAATATCGACACAAACGCATGTAATTTCACAAGTTTTAAACAGAAATCATCATGAACCAGTTATCCAACAAATCTCTACACTACTCACATCATCATCAAGGTAACATCACAGAGAAACTACCAAAGCAAGACTAAAACAAACTCAACGACAAAACAAAAACAATCAAAACAAAAAGTGCACCCACAAAGACACATCCCCCCAAACTTATTCACCACCAAGGAGAATAAGTTTGAAAAGGATTTGTGGGACACGAAAACAAAAAAACAAACAAAAAGGAACAAACTAACCAAAAATTGGGTTGCCTCCCAATAAGCGCTATTTTTAACGTCGTTAGCTCGACAGAACAGTAAACTCTTCAAGGTGGCTGGTACAAGCAGTGCTGCGACCAGCTGCTCCCTGCTCCACTTTTGCCAGCCATTCTCCCTTTCTGCGAATTCTGATCACCTGGGTCCTGCCAAGAAAATTGATCCCCATCAAAAGTATTAACAATATCAACACTTACCTTGCCCGGATCTTTAAGTTTCTTGGGCACTTCGTCCTTGTGGATGCGGCATGGTTCATAGACATGGAAGGTTTGGCTTTCATCGTGAACTCGCAGCGTGAGCTCTCCTTTCTCCACATCAATTAAAGCTCTTCCCGTTGCAAGGAATGGGCGCCCCAAAATCAGCGGAATTTTGTTGTCGTCCTCAATGTCTAAAACCACAAAATCTGCAGGGAAAATAAAATCCCCCACCTTCACGAGCACATTCTCCACAATTCCACGAGGATAGGTGACCGACCTGTCTGCCATCTGCAGCCTCATAGATGTCGGCTTCAACTCTCCAATCGCCAGCTGCTTGAAAACAGATAACGGCATGAGATTGATGCTCGCCCCCAAGTCGCAGAGTGACCTTCTGAATTGCTGGCCTCCAATAATGCAGGAAAGTGTGAAGCTACCCGGATCTTTGACCTTCACCGGCAGCTTCCTCTGCAAGATTGCGCTGCATTCTTCATTGAGATTCACCGTCTCAAACTCTCCCAACTTCTTCTTTCGTGAAACTATGTCCTTGAGAAATTTGGCATATTGCGGCATCTCTAGTAACATCTCCACCAACGGAATATTGATGTTCACCTTCTTAAAGATCTCTAAAAACTTAGAGAGCCGCTCTTTCATCCTCTCTTTCTTCTGGCGCTGAGGGAATGGTATAGTCACAGTTGTTGGCGAAGTAGCTTTCTGTTTTTCCCCCTTCTTTCTGCCAGAAACCTCAACAGTGACCTCCTCAATTTTTTTCTCAATCAGCCGTGCACTCTCATCTTTTGCCGTCATGGCCCCTTCCTGTGTAGTCCCGCTTGGCAAATCAACCATCTTAAAATGACGCTGGGGAAACGGCATCCACCCCGGAGGACGCAGATGAGGTGGGAGTCGTCGGTCTTCCTCATGAACTCTCCACGATAGCTCTTCTTTCTCCATCTCATGAGATCCATGGCTGCAATCTGAGGTGACTTCACTCTTTAACCCAATGGCCATGCACTGCTTCTTTGGATTCACCTTGGCATTATTTATGAGATTGCCCGACTGTTGGAGTTTGTTGACGGCGGTGGTTATTTGACCCAATTGGGTCTCGAATATCTTCATTTGAGTCCCCACAGCAACGGCATTGGACTCTAGCTTTTCCATCCTCTCGTCGGACTTGGAGATAAATTTCATCAGCAGCTCTTCCAAATTAGGCTTCTTCTCCTCATTGATGATTCCATTGGTGACCGAGAAGCCTGGTGGAGCCTAAAGCGCGTTATTCGGATTCCCATAAGCCAAATTGGGATGTGGACGCCCTCCATGATGAAACTGTTGTCCACTATTGTATCCACCCTGTTGCCCATGCTGAAAGTTCCCATAGTTTCTGCCATTGATGTAGTTGGTGTCTTCTACGCCTGTTGGGATCTCCACAGCCGGCTCAGGATTGCCAATAGTCATCGCATTGATCTTCGAGTTCATCTCTGCCAGCTGAGTCAAAATCAATGCCATAGGGTCCGAACTGGAGGTAGCAGCAACTTTCTTCAAGTGAACTCTCGCGGATGGCCATTGATAGCTCGTGGTGGCCATACTCTCTATGATCTCCATAGCTTCAGAACTCCCCTTCTTGAGCAATGAGCCCCCTGCAGCTGTATCCATGAACATCCTGGTGCGCTCCCCACAAGCGTTATAAAACATGACCACCAAAGTCCCCTCATCAAAGCCATGGGACGGGCACTTTCTCATGGTATCTCTCCCATGTCTCTGCTAGTGTCTCTCCATCGAACTGTTGGAATTGGAGGATCTTCATCTTTAACTTCAATGTGAGCCCGGGAGGATGAAACTTTCGCAGGAAAAGATCCGCCACATCCCCCCATACCGGATTAGCTCCCAGCTGCAAAGTTTGATACCATGACTTTGCCTTATCCCGGAGTGAGAATGGGAAAAGGCGGAGTCGTATGATGTCATCTGGGACTCCGTTCATCTTGACGGTGCTGCACAGCTCTAGGAATTGCGCCAGATGCGCATTAGGGTCCTCCACAGCTTTGCCTCCATACTGGTTTTGCTGCACCATGGTGATCAAACCAGTCTTAAGCTAGAAATTATTCGCGTTGACTCTTGGAGGCTCATGATACTGATACTGCGGAGTGAACGCCTCATTAATAGGAGGCTGCTTCTGAGCATCGCGGTTTTCCTGCACCTCAATCAAACGCTGCAGTTGCTCCTTGAGAGCACGGACTTCTTCTGCGGTAGCTATAGAACTACCTAGCAAACTTCAGAACCAAAAATCAGGACCACAGGAAAAAAAAATAAAGAACAAAATTTAAATAAACAGAAATAAAAATCCAGATTAGTCTCGAACAATCAACAGATAGTACTGATAAAAATCAGTCCCCGGCAACGGCGCCAAAAACTTGTTCGCTATTTTATTTAACACGCCACAAGTGTACGGGTGCAATTGTGTACAATAGCAAGCAAGGTCGTATTCCACAGAGACTGATTTAACCAATTCCTATCCTAAATTATTCTACTCTATCTGGACAAACGAAATTAAGAGTTTTGGTTTTAAAACTAAATAAATAAATAAATACTGGAAAACAAAATAAATCAAGCTGTGAAATAGAGAAACAGATAAGAGAAGATTTCCCAAGGCAAAGGTTTCAACAGATTCTCCCAACTAACACGTTCAATTCAATTAATAAGATGATTCTAAGGCAATCTCTAAGCTAGTTCATACCCACTCCCGTGGCATACAAACCGTTGATTACATGCAAGGCTACCGTCCCCGGATCGCACTTCTAACATGCAACTCCTAAAAGCTCATAGGATTAACGCCCTCACAAATATCAATTCCCTTTAGAATTAAATATATGTGTTCTATGTTCTTAGTTCATGTAATAATTATCATCTCCCGATATCAAATTAGAACCTATGATTATGCTAAATTGGTGGCCAATCAATAAAGCAAACAATTATAACAAGAACATAAAAAGGAACAACAATCTCAATTAATTGAATCAAACACTCAGAAATTCAAATCATGTCTACTCCATAAACCCTGGGAAAAATGGATTCTAGCCACACATAGACATATGACTAGAAATCAAAATCTCAAAAATACAAATAAACATCCAACAAGAAAAACCGTAGTAAAATCGAGAATCTTCAGTCTTGCTCTTGCTCTGTTCTCCGTCTCTCTCAGCTCTCAGGAAAAGTAAAATATGATAAAAGATGATAAAAGGTTGCAGAGAATAAGTTCTTGGGGAGTATTTATATGCCCTAGGTCTTGTAGCTCTCAAAAATACCCAAAATCGCTAAAAAAATGAATTTTGGGCGGAAATACGGCGACTCGCGCGGCCACGTCGCGCGGCCGCATGGCTGGCCCGCGTGACGAAACAGAACTCCTGACAACTTTGCGCAGTGATTTTGTTTTGGCTCGTTCTCCCTCGTCCGAACTCCGATTTATGATCCGTTTGCGCTCACGAACTCCTCTCGAGACGAACTACAACTTGTATTTCCGCCAATTCTTCCAAATTCTGCTTCATTATTTCTGAAAATTCGTTCAAACACAAGCAAGTAACAAGTTCTTGACCATAAACGAATATAAGCTCAAATAGACCATCAAACACACAAAATCCTCACAACTAAGCATCAAAATTGACACACCAAGAGGTAAAAATGCATGTTTATCAGTAAGACCTAATGCCCAAATTTAATAGCGTGTGTTCCACACGCGCGATATTTAAAAAAAAACAAAAAAACAAAAAAAACGAAAATTCTGGAATTGAGTTTTTTTAGTTTTAATTATGTCATTTAGTTTTTTTTAGGATTTTAAACGAAAATTCTATATAGGAATTTTAGGATTTTAATTATGTCATTTAGTTTTTTTAAGTAATTTTAATTATGTCATTTAATTAGTTTTTTTAAGTAATTTTAAATTATGTCTTTAGTTTTTTTTAATGTAATTTGTAGGATTTTTAAATTAATGCAATTTAAATTTGAAGTAAATTGTATTATTTAAATTTGTGCAATTAAATTTAAATGAAAAATACAAAAAATCAAAACTAAAAAGATCAAGCTATCAAGTCACCTCACTGTGGCTTCCTTACTCATTGTGGTCCCCCTTCTATCAAGTAAGCTATCAAGTAAGTCCCGTTATGGATGCTCTTAATACGGTATTTATTATAAATTTTTTGGTATATATCGCGGTATCGATATATTTCAGTATCTGGAAAATCATACATTACCTTATCAAAAAAATTCGGTACGGTATCATATTTTACCTAAAAATTCGATATACCTTAAATTCGATATTTCTACAAGAAATTGATTTTTTACCCACACATAATTACCCACACATAATAATGTGTGGTAGTTTAGCCACACATAATTTCAAAATGTGTGAGTAAATCACACAAAAAAATTTCATTAGTTATTGACATTTAAAATGTGTGGCAAAAACATTTTCGTGACATTTATTATTTTACAGTTATTTTTATTTTTTATTTTTGTATAATAAAATTTATTATTGAATTTGTTGTGCCAACGTGGCAAACTAGTAAAATTTATTAACCACACATAATTATAAATTATTTATGTGTGGGTAATGAATTTTTATAATTATTAATTATTGACATATAATAAATGTGAGAAAATATATTTAGTGATATTTATATTTTGGTCTTAATTAATTATTTTATTAAATCTTAATTGAAGTTTTATTCACACATAATCACCCACACATATCTTGAAAAATGTGTAGGCGAATCAAGTAGAAAGTTTCTATTAATTATTGACATTTAAAATGTGTAGCAAATTTTTTAGTAACATTATTATTTGGCAATATATTTTTTTAATTTTATTTATTTAAAAAAATATTTTAAAAGTTATGGTGCAGACGTGGCAAACTAGTAAAAACCTATCCAAATAACAAACCCCACTACCGATTTTACCTCCATTATCAATCTTGCATTTCCAAAAATCCCTCCAATTAAAAACCTATCTCATAAACCCACTACCGCCATTTTACCTCCATTATCAATCCTTATCTCCACAATCTTAGTGTTGTATAGAGATTGCCAATTTCTCTTCTGCGTTAAATTCCTCACGGCCCTATTCTAGGCCGTCATATTCCACGAAATACGAACCCACTAAGGATTTTGCTCATATTCACTCTACATAATTAATTTATTTTGTGTGCGTGAAGAATATGATTTGGAAATGGAGCTCATTAATTGCGATTCTTTTGGTTTCTAGGTTGTGCTGCAAGCTGCAGAGTTCCAACACGTTCAGAAAGTTATTAGGTAATTTCTCAATTATGTACTGATCACCTACTACAATATATTATTATGTTCTTCATATATTACTCTGTTAATTTTCTAGATAATATATTACTCTATTCTTATCAAGTATGGAATTTCAGTTCATGTGACCTTTGCGAGATTCTACAAATTATATTTATTAATCTAGTTTACCTCGTGTTTGAAAGGTTAGAATTCTAAAATGTTGATTTACAGCAAAGCTATTAATTTGACATATAGTTAGTGTAGATTAGAAGCAGGAGTTCTACTTTTGCCTTTAACGTGCATTTGCTACCCAATATTCGCAATGGTAAATTCGAAATGGTAGCAGCTTTGCATTTCACTGCTAATGGATGTTTTCTCATTAATGTTGCATACATTTCTTCTTTGATTTCAAGTTTGGAGAACTCGAATTTCAGTATTTGCCATTATGTTGGATTACTTTTCCTCGACGAAGATTTGTAGAAAATTAGAATTGTTTAATCAATTGTGTACTGTTATTATGTCAAGCTTTTTGTAATTGTGACACAAATAATGTGAACTTTGATATTATTAATAAAGTAAATATTTTTATATTATCATGTTATATTTTAATGTGTTGTACATACTATATTTAATTTAAGAGTTTTAATTGTAAATAACTAATATATATATATATATATATATATATATATATGAAATACAAATTAATTGTAAAAGATTCCAAAAAGGTTTAGCTACACATAATTTAAGTATTTATCCACACATACAAATTGCCACGTGTAAATGCTACATCAGCATCCACGTAATTTACACATCATCATTATATTATGATAAAAATATATTTCTCCACACATAGGAGACACTTTTAGAGACACTTATATGTGTCGGTAATATTATTATATTTATCCACACATAAATATATGTGTGGGTAAAAACTTTTCTCTACACTTTTATAGTGACACATGTTAACATTTGCGTTATGTGTGGGTAAATATTTATACCCACACATAACCTTACTTTTAACCACATTTATGTGTGTGGCTGAAAATCTGAATTCTTGTAGTTTTACGGTATTTTCAGGTACAGTATGACTAGGGATGACAATTTATCCGCGGGTAATGGATACTCGCGAAAACCCGAACCTATTAGGGCGGGTTTGAGAGGCATTTGATATCCACGGATAGTTTTGTGGTTGCAATTCACTATCCATTTAGTTCGTGGGTATGAGTTTGAATACTTACTATCCATACCCGCAAAACCCGTTTACCCGCGAAAAATATCCGCGAAAATACCCGTCAATTACCTGTTAAATTTGTTATAAATTTATAATTAAATTTTATTTCGCAGGTATCCAATGGATAGTGGGTGGCGGGTATTCGACGGATAGCGCGTGGCGGATACCCGATGGGTAGCGGGTTCGTGGATACCCGACGGATAGAGGGTATCCGCGGGTGGCGGGTTTGGATACCATTTGATATCCATGGATAGTTTCGTAGTTAAAAATCACTATCCATTTAATTTGTGAGTATGGGTATGGATAGTCACTATCCGTACCTGTCGTACCCGATTGCCATCCCTAAGTATGATCGGTATACCGCATTTTCGATATATTTTTTCAGCCCTGCATCCATCCATTATGCTGATATTGTTCATTCACAATCATTGTCCACCTATACTACGACATAAATGGAAAAAACCTCAAATATGCTCGTTTTATTTTAATTTTACATAAAAGATTAATCAAAGGAGGGATAGACATCATTATAAATCTTTCTTCAATAGAAACATTATTCTAATCATCATTTTCTACTTTGGCTTTAATAATTAAAAAAATCCTTATTTAACATATGGTCTTTAAATTTGAACCACTCTTAGAAAAACATGCCACCTAATACATGTGACACTAAAGCAACTAAAGTCAGATCTAAGGTAAAATCATGACCATCATTACCCTAATAAACAAACACAAATGGTTCCCTCATCTGTTCAATTCCTCCCCAACCCCAGTCACGCTTCCACACACTTTAACCTCACAATCATGACGCCCACGCTGCAAACACATAAATCATTTTTGTCGAGACCTCGGTTTGAAATCAACGTGCAAGAATGCAAAGATCCAGAGATTTGATCGAGAAGAAGAAGAGTAGAGGATGCAAGGCATTGTGGTGCAGTTGCAGGATCAGCGTTTCCTCATCGGAGGAAGCCGAGAGCCCAAGTGGGTCCGACAGGTTCGAGAGCATCTCGAGCATCGCGCATGCGATGGTGCAGGAGAGGCTGGAGCAGATGATCACAGAGTCAAGGAGCGCGAGGCGCCGAGAGAGGAGGAGGCCTGCTAAGTTGGTGGTGGTGGTGGCGACGGAGATGTCGACGTTTGATCCTCGAGAGGATTTTCGGGAGTCCGTGGAGCAGATGATCGTGGCCACCGGGATTCATCGCCCTAAGGAGCTGCGACGCCTCTTGAATTACTATGTTGCTATGAATTCGGAGGAGTTTGAGGGGGTTATACTTGAGGTATTTCATGACGTTTGTACTCGTTTCTTTCTGTATCGTTGATATGGAAAATTCACTTTTTTCGAGTCCAGCTCTCACTCCGTCGTTACTTCTTATTAGGTGAATTACTATTCAATGTAGCCGCATGCTTACGTAAATCGTATAAATAACCCTATTCGATTAGATAAATGACATTGTCTATAATTGATATTATTCGCTTATTAAAATGACACTGCCTATAATTGACACAATTCGATTATAAAAATAATGGTGCCAATTATAGGCAGTGTCATTTGTATAACCGAATAGTGTCAATTACACGACGATTAGTGTCATTTGTATAAACAAATAATGTCAATTATACACAGTGTCATTTACAATGTTATAGTATCATTTATACGCAGTGTCAATTATAGGCAGTGTCATTTATATAACCGAATAATATCATTTACACGATTGGGTCAGGATGCGAATGCGGACCAGTATGTGGGTCAGGGTCAGGGTGCAACCCGATTGCATGGTGTAACCGGTTGCACCCAAGACCACCTCATTCTCTTATAATTTAGTTAGTAATAAAACTCTATTTGATCTATTAAACAAATAATTTAAAGTAAAACATACTCCATCTGTCTACAAAAAATAGTCCATTTTTTTTTTATCATTTTGGGATATCCACAAAAATTAGTCCATTTTTATATTTGGAAACCATCTATCACATGACGAAACATATTCTCCACTCACAATACAATTAATTATCATTATTAGAGCATATATCCACATCGGATTACTCGAAGAGGCTTACTCGAGTAAGCTAGGCGATGAGTAAGCCGATGTGGGGGTGGGGCTTACTCGAGCCTTACTCGATAATATGAGTAAGGCTCATCCGCTCTTTTCCCTCATTGCGTGTAGTACACGCGCAGGAAACTAAGAAAAAAAGAAAAAAAAAATTTGAAAATTACCTGGAGGTTGCGGTTGGGGAACCATTGAAGGAGGATGAAGAGTGAAGATGAGTAGTTTTAATTTTAAAATTATAATTGGGCTGAAAATGTTTGGACTTCTACTTTAAATCAGTAGGTTTAATTTTAAAATTATAATTGGGCTGAAAATGTCTGGACTTCTATTTTAAATGAGTAGTAAAAAAAAACTGAAAATGTTTGGGCTTCTATTTTTTATTGTAATTTTTTCAATTTTTAAATTTATATTTAAATTTTAGTAATTTAAATTAAAGTAATTGTGTTATTTAAATTGGTGCAATTTAAATTAAATGAAAAATGTAAAAATCAAAACTAATGAATATGAGTAAGTGGATGAATCTCCCCAATGCGGAGTGCTTACTCATAAGTGGTCTTCGACTCCATTAACTAAGGAGCTTACTCAATGGATGAGGATGTTCTTAACACTAGCTTTTAAGTGAGACCATTTCTCCATTCACAATAAATTAAATCATTTTCATTGAACGCCGTACGGTCTCTTTTTAGGACTATTTTTTGTGGATAAAGAGAGTGTGTTTTACTTTTAAATTATTTGTTCAGTAGATCAAATAGAGTTTTATTGCTAATTAAATTATAAGATTTGTAAATTATAGGTAAAATATTGATCGATTTACAACTAAAAAACTTTATGATTATTGTCAAGCGTAGATAAAATATGACCAATTCACGCCCAATTTTTTTCTATAGTTACGAATTGTTAATAATAGTAAATGACAAGTGTAAAAAGTAACTGACCATTATCTTTACCATAGCAAATTAATTCACTCAATAAACTTTATTTTTCCAAAATAAAAATTATATTTAAATTTTGATCGAATGTATAATTTCAATACAACTCGAATAATCTCATAAACCTCAAACTTTTCAATAAATAAAATTCATAATAAACAAATTAAATCTAAGCTTAAACCCCTCATACGACAAGTAGAAGAGAGAAACCAATCAGCATGCTGTTGTATTGTATTGTATTAAACTTTGATAACTCCAACTATGTATGTATATACATATAGTATCTCATCTAAGTTCCTGTGGATGTCTCATACTTATTTATTACATGCTATTTCACAAGCCCCAAAGAAAAGAGTGACAAAAGTGAGAGTGATCAGTGGCGTCTAACGAGTCAAAAGAGGGCTGCCTTCCTTGACGAGCACAAATATGCTGCCTCCATCTCCTCTTGAAATCCGGAGGTCACTGTCGAGGTACGTCGTGAGCAGCCACGACTCAGAGTTGCGGTCGGGGATGGAAAACTTCAACGGCGGTTGGCTAGAAATGGTCTTGGCAAAGGATGAGGCTGTGTCCTGTACAGAGGTAAGCAGGCCTTTGAATGGCGAGAGGTCGATCTTCTGCCCTAGAAGCTCCACGTTTTCCGGCAGTTCAATGGAGTCCGTCAGCTGCGGCGTGCCAATCACGCCTCCTTCGAACTTAATCTGCAAATGCAACCAATAAATACATTATACTAGATCCAGATCAACCATATTTATATTTATATCGAAAAGAGGTAGTAGAGTGGAAAACCTGCACGCGTTTGGGGCTGCGGACTTCGAATTTCGCATTGGTGGTGATGGAAGTTGTGGCCAATGGTCCGGCAAACAGGACTGAGTTCTGCACGGTGAAAGACACAGAGTCGATGGTCTGAGATATCTCTTCGACTTTCACCGGCGACAGAGCAGCACCCCTCGACAGCAGAGGAAACAGACCCGAAAACGTTGTGTACCTGCAGTGTTCAATTCCCATTCCATATGGAGGTTGATTAGCAGCCATGAATTGATCTAATATCACAAAGCATCACAGAAAATAAGGATAATTAGAATTTTAAATTTTAGTAATGAAAATAAAAATACTAAATCATTCATCTTATCAATTAAATTTCCATAAAATATAGAAGACTTGAGCAACTGAAAGGAAGTAACTAATAGGCAGCCAGTACTTACATCTAACATGTATCGATGAAATTAATACACAAAAATCTGCTGAGATTGTTTTACGGGTCAAAACTCGTAAAATAGACTAATATTGGTATCCAGACTCTTTAAAGTAATATAGTAATTAACAGTTATTTGACACCTCAATATTTGATCATGTTTAAATCAAATCTTGACCCATTTTAAGAATTTTAATGTGTTCGAACACAAAAATAGACGAAGAGTGAAAAGTTGGGGAACTTTCCTTTAACGTAGTTCAATCATATACGAAGTATGATGGAATAATCAAAGATTTGAGGTTTTCCAGTTCTGTCTGAGGCAGGGACAGGGCAAGCCTCAGACACGACTATTGTTCGGGCAATTGTCTTAATAAAATCATATTTTGTAGGAGTATTTTTGTTGTTGTTGGTGACTGGATTTGTTACTTACCAATTAAACAAAAGATAACACAGAAATGTAACAAACAGTATTGAAGAAAGCAATGAGCAATGGCAGAAACCAAAACCTACTAGTGGCGAAGGCAGAACTTACACAAGTATCCATTTCCCGTTGAGCAGCGTGAGAGCCTCGGTTGGAGCAGGAGTGGGGTTCTTCGCCTCCAGCTGGGAGATGAGCTCCACGATCTCCCCCCTTGTTTCGGCGGAGGCGCTCAGCCCCCTTTTCGTTCCATAGAAACTGTCCACCAATTGCTTCTTCAGCGAATCGATTTCTTCCGGCGCCTTCTCCTCCATAACCGCCACCGCCGGTGATTCTGGATCGGCGCCCCACTCGTCGTCGCTCACCGCCGCCCTCACGCCAAAATTCACCTTCGGCTTCGTCGACAGGGCGGGGAAATTGATCCGATTGACCGGAGAACACGCGTTGTTGGAGATCAATTTCGAGCTCTGCGGGAACTTACAGGGGAACTGATTGACAGAAGCGGTTGACGCCATTTTTGCGGAGGCTGAAGCGACAGAAGATATCATGACTTATGGTGTTTTTCTTTTTGATTGGAGAAACGTGAGCTTAAACAGAGGAAAACAGAGTGATGATCAGTTTTTCTAAGACGAAATTTATACGGCAAATTTTGACGAGAATGCCCTTGCTGTGTTTGATGGGTTTGTCTGTATTGATGGGTTATTTTAGTCTTTTAGACATCTGCTAATTAGTTTATAGTATATCATGTAATGCATTTGTGAGGTGAAGAAAGATTTGGCCTATTGATTTTCTAGATATAAGCAAATAATTTGTGGCCATCCAGGTTTCTGGAACATTCTTCGTTTTGTCTTCTTTTTTCCTTTTTCGTGTTTTTGCAAAATTTGGTTTTTTATGCGTGGCCGACGCCAAATTGTTAGCTGTGAGCGTGGCAAATTTAGAAACCTTGCTCTAGCCTCTATTTTATTTTCTTTTTTATGTTTGTTTTTATTGATTTTCAGTTTCCTTTTTTTGTGGAATCAAGCCCTTTTAGTTATTTTTTCCTCTAATATGAAAATGTTCTTTCCCTTTTCCTCTTCAATCTTACAAAATATCTAGTGTTTTCAAAATTTTATAAAACTTGTCGCTCGTGATATTTGTTTATTCCACTTAAAAGTCCATCCTTCATATTGGAATTTCTAAATGGAATTTGAAAATTGTATTTTTAATTTCTCAAATTTAAATACGTTACAAAATTAAAATAAATATTGAATTTCAAAATTAAAAATTTAATTAAATTGAAATTCGAACATTAAAATAATTAAAACTAGATTGAAGTTACAATTTTAAAAAATTACTTTGACACTCCTTAACATTTTTTAATTTCCTCAACCATTGCCTTGTGCAAGGCCAATTCCTCTGCATCAATCTTCTAGTTGTCCATTCTGAAAATTTGGACATTGAAAAGTTCGTGTTGCATTAGGTTGAAATCCTCGATGGAGTTTGCAACTCTATCCATTGCCACGTAGTATTTCCTTTTGTTTTTCTTTTTTCCCTTGTGCCGACTACTCGACCTTCTTGTCTTTCCTCTTGTCGTGCTTCGCCATCTTTTGGCCTATAGGCTTAGTCGTGATGCTCGGATCGGAGGACGTCATTGTGTACCTCCATCGAAATTCTCCGAACATTTCGAAGAATGGACATCATCGTCGATGGATGCAAATCATTGTGATTCGCGTAGAACATGCCAACCCCCAAATATTTGAATGGAGCTTCATTGTTGGCTTGATATTTTTCTTTAGCTTGTTGAGTGATTTGGTCATCACTCATATCGCTCCCCCAATTGGCTCGACATTCTCGTACGTGGCCTCCTAAAGCTTGACGTCCTTTGGGACACATTGGAAGTATGATTTAGTTTGTCTGTTGTCACAAGGCAGAGTGCCGGAAGGACACCTTCGTTGAATCCTCGAGTGATTTCTCCCCAATAGACGAGTACATTTGATCAGCACCCTTGATGGCGTGGTGGGTCGCCTCGGTCCAAACGAGCAAATAAGCTCGGTCCCCGTTGGGGTGTTGCTGGCGTGCAACTTCGTCGTGTTGGGGAGAGAAGGAATCTCCGCTACTTCATCATCTTAAATGAATTGAGTGTCGTTCAAGTTGATGCCTTCAAGACCCACCACATTGATCCTCGAGAGAACGACGAGAAGCCCATTGGAGAAAAAGTTGGGATGTCCAGCGAATTTGATTAGTTGCTCCACCAATTTGAAAAGTCACAATCCATTTTTTGAATATTAAAATGGGATGAAGAAGTTGATGAATAATGAAGAAGAAGAAGAAGAAGAAGAAGAAAAAGAAATGGAGAGGGAATGTGACAAGGACAATTTTATATAATGGGCTTCAACATATTAAGGAAAGGCCACTTGGGCTGAGAATGTTGAAAGGATGAATTAGGTCCGGTAGGCCTGCGGTTGGCTCGAGCGACTAGGGCTGATCTACGGATGACGTGTCAATGGATTAAGATGACAACTTTGATTATGCAAGATTTGGATGGCTTGCAGCGTTGAAGGATGTTGAAAGAGAAGATTATCATAAAGAGTCTTGATATATTAGGGTCTCTGATAAACATGCATTTTTACCTCTTGGTGTGTCATTTTTGATGTTTAGTTATGAGGATTTTGTGTGTTTGTTGATTTTTTTGAGTTTATATTCGTTTATGGTCAAGAACTTGTTACTTGCTTGTGTTTGAACGAATTTTCAGAAATAATGAAGCAGAATTTGGAAGAATTGGCTGAAATACAAGTTGTAGTTCGTCTCGATAGGAGTTCGTGAGCGCAAATGGTTCGTAAATCGGAGTTCGGACGAGAGAGAACGAGCCAAAACAAAATCACTGCGCAATGCCGCGCGAGGTCGCGCGGTCCAGGCGCGCGGCCGCGCGACCCGGCCGCGCGACGGAGCAGATTTTGCTAGAAGACCGCGCGGTCCAGGCACGCGGCCGCGCGAGTCGCCGAGTTTTCGCCCAAAAGTCCGTTTTTCAGCCTTTTACGCGATTTTTGGGTATTTTTGAGAGCTACAAGACCTAGGGCATATAAATACTCTCCAAGAACTTATTCTCTAAAGGCTTTTATCACCTTTTATCATTTTTCTGACTTTTCCTGAGAGCTGTGAGACACGGAGCAAGAGCAAGACTGAAGAATCTCGACTTCTCTACGGTTTTTCATTGTTTAATGTTCATTAGTTTTATTGAGATTGTGATTGTTAGTCATATGTCTATGTGTGGCTAAATCCCTTTTCCCAGGGTTTAGGGAGTAAACATGATTCGAATTTCTGACTGTTGATTTAATTAATTGAGATTTATATTCATTTCTATGATCTTGTTATAATTGTTTGCTTTATTGCTTGATCACCAATTTAGCATAATCATAGGTTTTAATTTGAGATCGGGAGATGATAATTATAACCTGAACTAAGAACATAGAACACATTTATTCTAATTCTAAAGGGAATTAATAATTGTGAAGGCTTTAATCCTAGGAATTTTTAGGAGTTACATGTTAGAAGTGTGATCCAGGGATGGTAACCTTGCATGTAATCAACGATTTGTATGCCACGGGAGTGGGTATGAATTAACTTTGAGATTGCCTTAGGAATTATCTCATTAATTGAATCAAACGTGTTAGTTAGGAGAATCTGTTGAAACCTTTGCCTTGGAAAACTCTCTTTCTTTTGTTACTTCGCATTTTCACAGCTTGATTTCTTTTTAGTGTTTCTTTATTTCAATTTAAATTTGTTTTCCAAAATCAAACCTTTAAAATTCGGTTTTCCAGATAGAGTAAAGTAATTAGGAACAGGCATTGATAATCATTAGTCCCTGTGGATTCGACCTTGTCACTGCTATACACAATTGCACCCGTACACTTGCGGCGTGTAAATAAAATAGCGAAAAAGTTTTTGGCGCCGTTGCCGGGGACTGATTTTTATCAGTACTATTCTGTTAATTGTTTGATACTACTCTGGATTTTTTTTTTATTTCTGTTATTTATTTTTCTGTTCTTTATTTTTCCTGCGGTTCTGATTCTTGCGTTGGAGTTTTTTAGGTAGTGCATGAACACGCGATCTCAGAAGCTTCCTCTTGAAGATTTTGATCCTGAGATTGAAGCTACGCTCCGCCGCAAGAACAGCCAAGCAAAGCAAGAGAATTTGGATTATATGGCCACTGCGGAAGAAGTCCGTGCGTTGAGAGAGCAGTTGCAGGCGGTGTTGGATGCTCAGAAAAATGCTGCTGAGCAGAAACAGCCGCCTATTGATGAGGCATTTACTCCACTGTACCAGTACCAAGAGCCGCCCAGAGTCAACGCGAATAACTTCGAGCTAAGGACTGGGCTGATTACCATGGTGCAGCAAAACCAATATGGAGGTAAAGCCGTGGAGGACCCAAATGCGCATCTGGCGCAATTCTTGGAGTTGTGCAGCACTGTCAAGATGAACGGAGTCCCAGATGACATCATACGACTCCGCCTTTTCCCATTCTCACTCCGGGATAAGGCAAAGTCATGGTATCATACTTTGCAGCTGGGAGCTAATCCTGTATGGGGGGATTTGGCTTATCTTTTCCTGCGGAAGTTCCATCCTCCCGGGCTCACATTGAAGTTAAAGATGGAGATTATCCAATTCCAACAGTTCGATGGAGAGACACTAGCAGAGACATGGGAGAGATACCAGGAGAAGTTGAGGAAGTGCCCGTCCCATGGCTTCGATGAGGGGACTCTGGTGGTCATGTTCTATAACGCTTGTGGAGAGCACACCAGGATGTTCATGGATACAGCTGCAGGGGGCTCATTGCTCAAGAAGGGGAGTTCTGAAGCCATGGAGATTATTGAAAGCATGGCCACCACGAGCTATCAATGGCCATCCGAGAGAGTTCACTTGAAGAAAGTTGCTGCTACCTCCAGTTCAGATCCCGTGGCATTGATTTTGACTCAGCTGGCAGAGATGAACTCGAAAATCAATGCTATGACTGTTGGCAATTCTGAGCCAGCTGTAGAGATCCCGACAGGCGTAGAAGACGTCAACTACATCAATGGCAGAAACTATGGGAACTTTCAGCATGGGCAACAGGGTGGATACAATAGTGGACAGCAATTTCATCATGGAGGGCGTCCACATCCCAATTTGGCTTATGGGAATCCCAACACTGCAATTCAACCTCCACCAGGCTTCTCTGTTACGAATGGAATCATTAATGAAGAGAAGAAGCCAAATATAGAGGAGCTGATGATGAAGTTCATCTCCAAGGCAGATGAGAGGATGGAAAAGCTAGAGTCCAATGCCGTTGCTGTGGGGACTCAAATGAAGATGTTCGAGACCCAATTGGGTCAAATATCCACCACCGTCAACAAACTCCAACAGTCGGGTAACCTCTTAAACAATGCCAAAGTGAACCCAAAGGAGCAGTGCATGGCCATTGGGTTAAATAGTGAAGGCACCTCAGATTGCAGCCATGGATCTCGTAAGATGGAGAGACCAGAGCTATCGTGGAGAGTCTGGGAGGAAGGTCGACGACTTCCACCTCATCGGCGTCCTCCTGGGTGGATGCCGTTTCCCCAGCGTCATTTCAAGATGGTTGATCTGCCGACCGAGACTACACAGGAAGGGGCCATGACGGCAAAATATGAGAGTGCACGGCTGATTGAGAAAAAACTGAGGAGGTCACTGTTGAGGTTTCTGGCAGAAAGAAGGAGGAAAGCAGAAAGCTACTTCGCCAGCAACTGTGACTATACCATTCCCTCAGCGGCAGAAGAAAGAGAGGATGAAAGAGCGGCTCTCTAAGTTTTTAGAGATCTTTAAGAAGGTGAACATCAATATTCCGTTGGTGGAGATGTTACTAGAGATGCCGCAATATGCCAAATTTCTCAAGGACATAGTCTCACGAAAGAAGAAGTTGGGAGAGTTTGAGACGGTGAATCTCAATGAAGAATGCAGCGCAATCTTGCAGAGGAAGCTGCCGGCGAAGGTCAAAGATCCGGGCAGCTTCACACTTTCCTGCAATATTGGAGGCCAGCATTTTGGAAGGTCACTCTGCGACCTGGGGGCGAGCATAAATCTCATGCCGTTATCTGTTTTCAAGCAGCTGGCGATTGGGGAGTTAAAGCCGACATCTATGAGGCTGCAGATGGCGGACAGGTCGGTCACCTACCCTCGTGGGATTGTGGAGAACGTACT
This sequence comes from Salvia miltiorrhiza, assembly GCF_028751815.1. Taxonomy (NCBI): domain Eukaryota; kingdom Viridiplantae; phylum Streptophyta; class Magnoliopsida; order Lamiales; family Lamiaceae; genus Salvia; species Salvia miltiorrhiza. Next base: position 12,439,149 of record NC_080388.1, read on the forward strand.
CGTGAAGGTGGGGGATTTTATTTTCCCTGCAGATTTTGTGGTTCTAGACATTGAGGATGAGAACAAAATTCCGCTGATTTTGGGGCGCCCGTTCCTTGCAACGGGAAGAGCTTTGATTGATGTGGAAAAAGGAGAGCTCACACTGCGAGTTCATGACGAGAGCCAAACTTTCCATGTCTATGAACCATGCCACATCCACAAAGATGAAGCGCCAAAGAAAACAAAAGATCCGGGCAAGGTAAGTGCTGATGTTTTTAATACATGTGATGCAGATCCTTTTTCTTGGCAGGACCCAGGTGATCGAAAGTTGGAAGAAGGCATTTTGGCTGGCAAGAGTGGAGCAGGGAGCAGTTGTTCGCAGCACTGCTTGTATCAGCCTCCTTGAAGAGTTTGATGTTCTGTCGAGCTAACGACGTTAAAAATAGCGCTTATTGGGAGGCAACCCAATTTTCGGTTAGTTCGTTTCTTTTCGTTTGTTAGTTTTTTTTTTGTGCCCCACAAATCCTTTTCAAACTTATTCTCCTTGGCGGTGAATAAGTTTGGGGGGATGTGTCTTTGTGGGTGCATTGTTTCTTTTTAGTTGTTTTTGTTTGTGTCGTCGTTGAGTTGTTTAGTCTTGCTTTGGTGGTTTCTCTGTGATGTTACCTTGATGAAGATGCGAGTAGTGTAGAGATTGGTTAGATAACTGGCTTATGATGATTTCTGCTTTAAAATTTTGGATTTGCATGCAATTTGTGTTGATATTGTTGAGATTGAGCATGATTGATGAATGATAAGCGTGGTCTCTATGTGTTTGCAATGAAATAAGCTGTGAGAATTTGAGCCTTGACTGTCACCATGTTTACAGTCTTATTTCTTATTCTTGAGTGATTGTTCGAGCATGCATGTTTCTCACTAGAACTTGTCTTGGTTTCTCCCTCGAGGTCACATAGTGTGCTTAATAACTTTGAGATGATAGAAGGCCATCTTCGCTAGCCTATTTATCTCATATTTGTCCTATATCTTTATATGATCCTAGTTCACCCCCTTTGAGCCTTATTTTTCCATATTCTTTGATTTAGCTATGGGTGGGAGCTTGGAAATTGTTAATATGGAATAGTTGGTTTGTGGAGATGAATGATCATGAGTTATGTTTTGTGGTTTCAAATTAAAAATCCTAGTACCCTACAAGTTGTTGAAAAAAAAATGGTGGAGAAAAGAAAAAAAGAAAAGAAAAGAGAGAGCAAAAGAATTAAAAAAATGGGTACATAGGATGCATTAGAGAGACATAATGTTATGAGAAATAATTGTTGAGTTGTGATGATTTCTCGCATTGAAAAATCTGGTTTTGTGAGAGGTGGAAGATGGTATGGTTTAAGAATGTTATAAGGTTGGTGATTGAGCTACATTGAGGAGTATCTTTTAGTCACTCAGCCAAATATATCCCACCTTACCAAAGAGCCTACATTACAACCCTTAATGAAGACCTTTTTGATCTTGGTTATAAGAGCACACATTAAGTGGTGGAGAGGTGAGACGATTGACAAACTTATGGTTGAGTACTTGTTTTGCTTGAACTGAGTGTAAACACGTCCATATCTTTGATTGATACACTTGAGAGTTGAGAGTTCTTATTTTCTTTATCTTTTTGGTGAGGATTGCAAGTCATTGAGACCACAATTTGAAGTTTGTCATGAGTGTGATATCTTGATGATTGGAGATACAAATGCATGTTGGTAATTTTGTTGACAAATCTGAAGCCACAATGTTATCCACTTTTCTCTACGCTCTTGTTGATTCATTCTTGGTTCATCTTTGTTTTGTCCGAGGACGGACAATAGTTCAAGTTTGGGGGGTTGATAAACATGCATTTTTACCTCTTGGTGTGTCATTTTTGATGTTTAGTTATGAGGATTTTGTGTGTTTGTTGATTTTTTTGAGTTTATATTCGTTTATGGTCAAGAACTTGTTACTTGCTTGTGTTTGAACGAATTTTCAGAAATAATGAAGCAGAATTTGGAAGAATTGGATGAAATACAAGTTGTAGTTCGTCTCGATAGGAGTTCGTGAGCGCAAACGGTTCGTAAATCGGAGTTCGGACGAGAGAGAACGAGCCAAAACAAAATCACTGCGCAATGCCGCGCGAGGTCGCGCGGTCCAGGCGCGCGACCGCGCGACCCGGCTGCGCGACGGAGCAGATTTTGCTGGAAGACCGCGCGGTCCAGGCACGCGGCCGCGCGAGAGGCCACGCGAGTTGCCGAGTTTTCGCCCAAAAGTCCGTTTTTCAGCCCTTTACGCGATTTTTGGGTATTTTTGAGAGCTACAAGACCTAGGGCATATAAATAGTCCCCAAGAACTTATTCTCTAAAGGCTTTTATCACCTTTTATCATTTTTCTGACTTTTCCTGAGAGCTGTGAGACACGGAGCAAGAGCAAGACTGAAGAATCTCGACTTCTCTACGGTTTTTCATTGTTTAATGTTCATTAGTTTTATTGAGATTGTGATTGTTAGTCATATGTCTATGTGTGGCTAAATCCCTTTTCCTAGGGTTTAGGGAGTAAACATGATTCGAATTTCTGACTGTTGATTTAATTAATTGAGATTTATATTCATTTCTATGATCTTGTTATAATTGTTTGCTTTATTGCTTGATCACCAATTTAGCATAATCATAGGTTTTAATTTGAGATCGGGAGATGATAATTATAACCTGAACTAAGAACATAAAACACATTTATTCTAATTCTAAAGGGAATTAATAATTGTGAAGGCTTTAATCCTAGGAACTTTTAGGAGTTACATGTTAGAAGTGTGATCCAGGGATGGTAACCTTGCATGTAATCAACGATTTGTATGCCACGGGAGTGGGTATGAATTAACTTTGAGATTGCCTTAGAAATTATCTCATTAATTGAATCAAACGTGTTAGTTAGGAGAATCTGTTGAAACCTTTGCCTTGGGAAACTCTCTTTCTTCTGTTACTTCGCATTTTCACAGCTTGATTTCTTTTTAGTGTTTCTTTATTTCAATTTAAATTTGTTTTCCAAAATCAAACCTTTAAAATTCGGTTTTCCAGATAGAGTAAAGTAATTAGGAACAGGCATTGATAATCATTAGTCCCTGTGGATTCGACCTTGTCACTGCTATACACAATTGCACCCGTACACTTGCGGCGTGTAAATAAAATAGCGAACAGTCTCTGTCATGCAAGATACTTACAATCTTTAGATATTCAAGCTCTTTTGCTTAACATTGATTCTTTGCTGATACAAGGCTTTCTCATTATTTACTTTGCTATATTATTTTAATGATGTTTATTGTGGGCATAACAATTGGTGTCATTTGTGGGAATCCAAACTCGAGATAAATCGTTGATGTTTATGCGTTTTCTTATGTTCTTTTTCTTCATATTAGTTATTAGCTATAATGAAAAATTGAAAAATCTTTATAAATCGTTGAGATACGGCTATGTGTAACACGAATAAATATAAACTCTAATTTACATGTCTCGCCGATACTAGGCAAACCTTTTGAACCTTTCAGACCAAAGATATTACTCCCTCCGTCCCAGCTTTTTGTATCCACTTTTAGTACTCCCTCCGTCCCGGCTTTTGGTATCCAATTGAGAACGACACGGGTTTTAATAAAGTGATTGATGTGTTGTGAGTGGAATAAGGGTCCCACATTTTATGTGAGAGTTAAAATAATTAAAGTGGAGTAAGGGCCCCACCTACTTTTACCAAAAATAGAAATGGATACTAAAATGTGGGACGGCCAAAAAAGGAAAGTTGGATACTAAAAGCTGGGACGGAGGGAGTAGTATTTACTACTAAAAGTGGATACAAAAAGCTGGAACGGAGGGAGTACTATGGAGTAGGATAACCCCATCGTTAATTGATATCTCAATGTTGAATTCGATATGAGAGACGTTGCTGCCATCGCTAGGACTGTGGCTCTCTGGCTGCAGGAATGATGAACAAATTTGGTCCACCCAATGACCTAAAATCAGGTCTTCCACTCAACGCTACCATGTCTACATCAGAAGAAGGAAGCACACCCATTATGATGACAGACCAGATGCTCCAGACTCTAAATTTCATGTTCATGCGGTAGATGATGAGTATGTCAGGGACTCTGTCTACTCTGTTTGTCACCCCAGCACCCGCATTAGCTGTCCTTAGCAAAACGCCAGTTGTGCTGAATAACAATATTCAAGATAAACAGATTAAAGAGACAACCTTAGATGATGTAGAGCCCCTAAAAGATAACGAAAAACCTATAGAGAAACTTGTGGGTGACAAATAGGATCATGGATACTAGAAGTTGAAGCCGAGTCAACTGAGAGGGCTTACAACACACGTACCCAGATGATGAATGTTAGGACTTACAAGCGCAATTGGCTTTTATGCAACAAAAAGTCAATCATCTCCAAACAAAACTGAAACGGAAGTCCTAAGAGGAGATAAAGGCATGCGCTAACAATGTTGGAGGTGTCTCAAAAGATGTACCAATAAAAAAATGAAATATAGCCACAATAGAAGACATTGTCAGAATTGAACAGATCACAAAGCAGCCCGCTATTATTGCTCCATCAGCACAAGGAGGAAGACATCGTTGATTTTCAGAAGAGATTTGGCGAGCATATTGCCTCTGAATTACAAACCTATAAGCTTGGGTTACTATAGAAATGAAGACCCTGGAGTACACATGGTCTACTTCGAAGGGCTAATGACGCTCCATCAGTACACGAAAGGACTAAAATGCCTTAATTTCTCAATAACATTGTTAGGCCTGACTCAACAATGGTTCAGGAAGCTAGAGCCAGAATCCATCTATATGTTTAATGATTTATATGATTTTTTTATGCACCAACTCACCAACTCCCTTAGATTTGAAAAAACAGTATTGTCCTTAATGGACATGCGCCAAGAGCCTCACGAGTCCCTACGAGAGTATGCAGCCATGTTTAATATGGCGTCTTCGAAGGTTCCAGAAGCATAATCAGAAATCAAAGGATATGCATCTATTCGAAGATTAAAACTCGGTTTGTTCTTTGATGCATTACGAATATCACCATCAATTTTTTTTGATGAATTAACCAAACTACTAGGTTATAGTTGGAAGAAGCCAAAATGGCTCAAAAAGTGAAAGCGGAACGTAAGAAGAGTAAGAAATTACTGCAAGTTCCATAACAAATATGGACACACAACAGCTGGGTGTGAGCATTTAAAAAACTATGTCGAAATTTTGGTTAGAAAATGAAGGCTAGATGAATTTGTGAGATAGTCACCGCAAAATTGAGCACTAGACAATGCGCGAGAACGCAGAGATAAGGCCTTCCCCAATCAACACCTCGATTACCGTTGAGAGAAGAAAGAATGATCATTGGAGGAGAATCTAATAGCTCTTCAAATAGGGCTAAGAAAGCAATGCGTTAGGGCTGACCAAGTTTTTCTAGTGACCACCGATAACATAGAAGTTGAAATCTCGTTTGGACCTAAAGATGAGCGACTGTTTGGTCCTATATTGTTATGATTTTCTTGGCATTTAGGTGTGTTGTTGGTTTATATTGTGTTCGTGTTCACTTGAGAATTGATTAATTTGAGTTTATTCACTAATTCTGGTGTTGTAGGATTTTGTGTTGGAATTTATTAATAAGTGGATAAAAATAGAATCAAAATTGAGTTGAATGGTTGAAGAAGAATTGATGTTCGTCTCGATACTAATTCGTGAGAGAAAACGAATCTAAAATTGAACTTGAAACGAAACAAAAGCACTGTACAGTGGCGCACCAACTAATATTGATATATACACTATATACCAACTAATTACATTTTTCAACAATAAATCTTAAAAAAAAAAAAAAAAAAACTCCACACATTTTTCAACAATGTACTTGTTGAAATAGTTCCTAGAGATTCAAGACCAAACATATGTGAAAATAACAGAACATATACTACTAAACTAGTTGAGATTTGAGAATATATTCATTAGTGAACTTTCTTGGTAAATAGGCTCCTGATATTAAATAAGTGACTCCTGCGAATTACTTCAGCGGAAACGCTTCCTTCAATCCGACTCCCACCACCGCAGCCCGCGGCCGCGATACCCACCGCGCCGCTCTCAACATGTCTACAGCTCAAATGATTCCGGTAGCCAATACACATAGGTACATTCAAACTACTCAACACTCTAGTTTTCGGAGCCGCCGGAATTTTCCTCGGGCCATCATTTCCATCTCTTTTGGCTCCCTTTTCAGCCAACGCCTCCGCGCTCCGCCCACCCCCTCCGCCGCCGCGGCGGACCTGCCAAACAGGGCTGTTCCTTCCCAAGTGAACTCCCGCTCTGCTCGGGCTCTGAGCCCATTTCCGGGACCTCGACTCGCCCGCTGAATTGCTCCTCGAGCACGGCGCGCTGCTCGCTTTCCGACCCACCGCCGCCGCCTGCCGCGGCCGAGGCCCGCCGTTCCCGGCGGATCTGCTTCTTGAGAAAGGCCATATGTTGATATTGAGCTCGGCAGCACTCACCACATTACCCACAGCCCCACCATTCTTCTTCTCTCTCTTCTCTCTCGCACTAACATCTTTCTTGAAAAGATTTCTCCACCGCTTGGAGTTGGTCAGCGCGGCCGGTTCAGTGCTTGAAGGTTCGGGCTCCGGCCCGGTTGCTTCGGTGTGTTGCGGCGGAGGTGGAGGCTCGTTGGAGAGGGGGAGGGGGAGGAGGAAGCCGCCGGAGAAGAGCTCGTCGGCGGAGGGGAGATTGGACTGAGGAAAAGAAGGGTTGCGGACCACCCAAAACTCGAATTCCGGTGAACTGGTGTCGCAGCTGCTTCTTCTTCCACTGCTACATGGTGAAGGAACTTGAGGGAAGGGATGTGGTTGTTCCATTCTCGCTCTATCTATCTATCTATCTATCTATCTATCTAGTTTTTTCATTTTATCTTACTTCTGAGGTCTTTGATTTTTAATGGGAAATTTGCAAAAATAAAAAGGGTGGAGAATATATATAGCCAATTAGATATAGTTTGCGTCTGATATATAATGGTCGAGGCAATTAGATATAGTTTGCGTCTTATATATAGTGGCCATCTAGAAATTTTAAAGGAAAAATGTGCAGATACACCCTTCTAGGTGTAGTCCTTATAGTGTATACCTCCTCTTATTCACTGTGTGTGCAACTAAAGCTCCGAACTAAGAAAAACGGATCAAATAAGCCCCTCACCCTAAACGGCGTCTTCTCACCGTCAGTCATTCCTTTCTTTTTTATTTTTTAATTTACTGTGGGGCCCACATTAACTAAAGTTGATGAAATTGCATTCACTAAACTATAGCTAATAATCTTCCTTCAAATCCATGAACATAACCTAACAAATCCTCCGAGCAAATATGCAGAATTTTCCCCAAAATCATGTACACACAAAGAAGCTCGAATTAATTAAACACATATTTTCCAATGGAATCTCACTCAACACAAAGCATTCAAATGTGCCCAATCAATTTGATTTCACAAAGAATGATTCATCTGTTTTCAAAGAATGATTAGGTTATGTTAAGTGTGAAAGATAAGACAACAACAATTTACAGAGAGTAAGGAGAGATCCAGATCCGTGCCTCACCGTGCGCTCAATCTGCCCCACGTACCTAGCCGGGAATAGAGCCAATCCAGATACGCGCCAAACCCTAGATCGAAAATTTCGTCGAAAAATGGCAGATTGTGTGGATCCGTGCGGCTCACCAGCGGCGGCCACTCCACCACCTCCACCCCCGTCACGTCCTCGATGCCAGAATCCCTGAGGGCCCGAACTGCGTGGCTCACCAGCGGCGGTTGCACTTCTCGACGGTGGTGTAGGCGCGGGGGTGAAAGTCGCAGATGGATTTGGGGAAACGGGTGTGGGGCTTCGGGTTCGGGCCGAAGCAGGTTTGCGGCGTTTGGATGGAGAGGATGAGGAGGATTAGCGTGGCCGCGGTTATGGCGGCGACGGAGATTCAATTGAGGAGCCTCTGAACGTGCTTCTCCATTGATGGATTAGCTGAAATCGGAGATGGAGCTTCATCAATGGATATTCAATTGACTATTGAAAAATTGTTTTGCAATTCGTTAATGTGGGCCCACAGCAAATAAAAAAAGGGATGACTGACGGTGAGAAGACGCTGTTTAGGGTGAGGGGCTTATTTGATTCGTATTTCTGAGTTCGGGGGGTTTAGTTGCACACACAGTGAGTAAAGGGAGGTATACGCTATAAGGGTATCTGCAACTTTTCCTAATTTTAAATTGTAGATGCAATGAATAATTATATGATTATTTTTAAAAATATTTAATATTAAAAATAATACATTCTAAAATATTGTTTGATTTTGATATTTATGATTTGTTTTTAAGTTGAGCTTATATTTTTCTTTGAGGCTATATTTTCAATTGGGGATGCAAAAACTAAATCTAAAATATTTTTTATATAAATATTAATATTACTAAATATTTTTTTAGGGGATGCAGTTGCACGCTAATGCTCCAAGGTGGATCCGCCATTGCTACATAGCCACACGCATAAAAATGATTCTTTTATAGTCAAAATACAATAAAAAGAGAACACCACCTTTAATATTTAAAGGATTAATTGCATGTAATGTCACCAACTTTGATCGACATCCAAATTTAGCACGAATTTAAAAAGTTCCAATTTATATATAGGTAATTTTACTTCGTGTTCAATTTTAGCACCGACTTTTGTTTTCCCCAAATTCGATCATACGTGTCATTGGCGTGGCTTGCCGGATTTTGCTTTAGTATTTTTCGGCCGACGAGCAAAAGAGTTAAATGCATGTAATATCACAAATTTTGATTGAAATTCAAATTTATCACGAACTTTACTCCATGTTCAATTTAACCCCGAGCAAAACGCTGCGTTTTGTTACAATTTTTTTCTCTCACACATTTGATTATTTCTCCCGATTCCCAGTAGAAATTCGAAGATCGTGGTGGCGACAGCTTTGATGGAGGAGCTGTGGTGACTGCCTCACCCCAAAAGTTCTTGGGAATACCTAAGATCAACAGCATGCATTTGACCCTCTCAAGTAGAGTCCTATTCATGTGCTCAATGACACCATTTTACTATGTTTTACCTTAGGGGTGTGCAGTGGGTTGGACCTAGACCGACTAGGACTGACCCGCCGAGTTTGCAGACCCAAAAATTTCAGAAAAATGGACAGACTTAGATCGAAACATTCGTGCGGGCCGACCCGGGACTAGACCGAACTTGAGCAACGGGTCTGGTTCAGTCCGGGTCAGACCAGACCCGCTGATGACCTATTTTTTTTCTCCTATTTTTGTACCTATTTTTCAGATCTAAAACATAAAAAATACGATACCAAAACACATATCATAGTCTCAAATATTCGCAATGCACAATCACAAAAAATAAAACACAAATCACAATCAATCTATTACATAATAATCCAAGCGTTGAAGTTCATAAAAGAAATGTGAAATCTTCAATCCAATCCTAAGTTGCATTGCTATCCATCATTTGTACTTGGCTTTGTTGAGTTTCAGAACTCATCCCTTGAGTTTGACTCGCACTCTCCTCCTCACTTCCATTGATGGAAAGGTTCCTCAAACCTACATAACAAGATTTAAAATTACAAATTAATAAACATCTAATAACATAAGTAATACATATATAAATAATGAAAAAAATACTTTAAAATGTTACCTTCTTCATGTTTTTGTATGTCTTCAATTGTTTCTTCAATGGTGATCCTTTCTTTTGCCTTCCTTAGCCAATCTTGAGTGCATATAAGGGACTCGACAATTGTAGCGGTTAAAGAACTCCTAAAAGGGTCAAGAACTCTTCCTCCGGTGCTAAAAGCCGATTGCGAGGCCACTGTAGAGATTAGGACAACCAACAAATCTCAAGCTAGATGACAAAGAACCGGAAAGCGGTGTTGGTTAATCTTCCACCACATCAAAATATCAAAGTTCTCATCGTCTGTAGACACAACAAGCTCATTGCAATAGACATCCAACTCATCAATTGTAGAGATTGAACCAACTTGAACCTTTTGCCTTTTGAATCTCTCAAGCATGACTCGTTTCTTTAAGCTTTGAGATGATTCCTTTTGCTTTGAAGATTGAGATTGTGTGGCTGCGGTGGTTGTAGGTTGATGAATTTCTTCGTATGCATCATAAAACTGATGCAAGCTAGCCAAAACCTCTTTGCCCATTTTCTTTCCAAGTACTTCACCCCACTCTTGAACTAGTGCATACTTAAGAAATTCAAACTTATACCTAGGATCAACAATCACACTCAAGAAAATTATGTGATTCATTTTATATGGATCTCCCCAATACTTATCATACTTCTTTCTCATTCTGACACCCATGGATTTGACTACTTCATCACTACTTAGCATCCAATCATTCAACATAGTACTAACAGAAGTAATCTCATGCACAAATTCATTACATGTAACATAATTTGTACCCGAGACTCTAACTGTCAACTCATAGAAAGCAAGGAGAAGCTCAGACATTCTATTCCCATTAACCCAATCCTCACCCAATGGAGCACCATCACGATGAGCAAGATCGATGCCAAAGTAGGGATCTTTCACACTATAAGCCTCAAATGTCTTCTCAAACTTGCAAGCCACACTCAACATTAGATAAGTTGAGTTCCATCTAGTAGGTGTATCTAGGCATAAAAGACTCATAGTGGAGATGTTATCTTCAACACAACATTCCCCAAACTTGACCAACCTTAAGGGAGATTGCCTGACATACCTCACCGCCTCTCTAATCCTCTTCATAGAAATACCTATTTCTTTCAACCCATCCACAATCACCAAAGCAATTATATGAGCAACACATCGCATATGTTGGAATTTACCCTTCAATAGACAACAACCTCTCGCAGATAACTTGTTTTTCAAAAAAGTCATGCAAGTATCATTTGATGAAGCATTATCAACAGTCATAGCAAATACCCAAGCAATCCCCCACTCACGCAAGCTAGCATCAAGTTGCCTACCCAAATCCTCACCCCTATGCCTCTCTACTGTGCAAAAATTGATTATCCTCTTGTTCAACTTCCACTCTTTATCAATAAAGTGAGCAATAATACACATGTAATTCAATCGTTGAATCGAAGTTCAAGTGTCTATAGTAATACAAACACTTTGACCACTTTTAAAGAGAAAATTACGTAGCTTAAGTTTTTCATCAAGATATAACTGAAAACAGTCCCTTGAGATTGTCCACCTAGAGATAAGCCTAAACTTAGGCTGCAAGGTCCTAACAAATTCCTTAAACCCTTCACCTTCAACAGTCTTAGCCCACGTTTGGTTGGGTATTTTTAGAGGTTGGAAAGGGAATCAAGTAATTGAATCCATTACTTGTTGTTTGGTTTGGGTAATGAGATAATCATTACCCTTACTTGAGGGTAACCCAATCACCCAATTTGTTACCCTCAAAATAGAGGGGAAACAAAAGAAAGAGAATCCCTTACTAATGGTTCCTTTCCATTGTTAAACCAAACACTCAATAAAAGTAATGGTTATTGTTACCATTCCACTCCTTTATTTGATTCCATTCCCTTTCCATTCCTCTACTTGAACCAAACGAGCACTTAAAGCAATTCATCCTTAATTATCATCTCAATTAACTTTCTCCTACACAATTCTTGATCAAATTTCCAACTCACAAGCTCACCAACAGTATCATCATCCCCCTCAACAATTAGGTGCAAAGTTAAATGTTGTTGTCTAGGACCGACTCCTCGAGGCTTTTTTTTGCACTTTCTAAGTGTTTCATCATAGCAGATGTACCATTTTTTGAGGTATTTGCACAGTAATCTGCTTTACAGTAGTTGCAATAAGCTCTTTCTGCTCCATTTTCATCCGTAAATCGGGTGAAGTGCTGCCAAACCACAGAAGTTTTTTTCCCCGGTTCTTGTTTCTTTTGATGCAACATCCTCGCCTCGGGTGGAGGAGTAATAGCTTTACCTTGTGCTTATACCGGCACATTAGTTGTTGTTCTCGACATTTTATCACCTATAAGTACAAATCATACAAAATTAATTATACAACGAGATAGCGCCGGACAAATATTAAGACCGACGTGATTAAATGGAAATTATTCATTCCAGTAATTCAAATATTCATCACTACTTCTAATTACCAGAGTCCAGAGTAGCAAAACAAGCAAGTTCAAATAAGCAAACTATGGCATCAATGATAGGGATATATACAAAGCTAATTATTGTTTCATACACGCAATTTGACATTGATATAATTTCTAAAAGAAGCAAGCAACAACCAACATCCAGCAATTCAATTCAATTTGCTTAATTTCAAAAAGAAGCAACAGCCAGCAGTTCAATCAATAATTTCTGAAACAAGCAGCAATTCAAAATCTAAAAGAAGCAAGATTGATAGAAGAAGCAGCAGTTCAATTCAAAAGAAGCAGCACAACATAAATGGAAACTTACCGGAGGAGGCTGTGGCGAGGCGGCGCCGGCGAGGGCCGAGGGGTGGTGGTAGTGGGCGAGCGCCGCGCGCGGTCTGGGCCTGGGCGCGCGAGTCTGAGGCCTGGGCGTCTACCGTTTGCGTTTGGGCGCGTCTGGGAGTGGGCAGTCCGATACGGTGGGGCGGCGGTCAGTGGGTGGGTTAGGAAACGGGTTCTGAAGTTTGAAGTCTCTCTCTCCCTCTCAGACGTGAAGTATCAAGTAATTAAGTAGGGTTAGAAACTTAGAAATTTAATTTAAGCTTTAATTAATGTTATTATAGATATTAAATATATAAATTAAATATTAAATTTATAAGAGACCGGGTAGGTTCCGGGTTCGGCGAGTTCGACCCGAACCGACTCGGAAAATATTCGGTCCTAGAAAATAGACCCAACCCAAACCGAATACATACAGTGGGCCAGTTCGGTCCGGACCGAACCCGTCGGTCCGGGCAGGTTCGGCGGGTCCGGGTTGGGTCTGCACACCCCTAGTGTACCTGGTAAAGTCTAATGCCTCTGCATCCCATTTTCTTTGCAGAAATCATTAAATTCCTTTGAAAGAAATTCAAGTCCATTATCTGTTCTGAAGTATAAAGTTGTGCCTTTCTTCACCTCAACAGCTTTGCACCACTCTTAAATTTAGTCAGTGCAACACTCTTATGCTTAAGGATGTACACCCATACCATCCTTGAATAGTCATCCATAATGGACAAGAAGTACCTTTCTTCTCCTAGACTTTCAAAGCTTGCAAGTCCCCAAAGATCAGCATAGGCATAATCTAAAGGTACTCGAGACAAATGCTGGCCCACACCAGATGGTTGCTTTCTGCTTTTGCCCAAAATGCATTGTTCACACCCATTATTCTTGAGCTTACCTATGCATCCAATCTTCTGCTGCTTTACCAGTTCATTTAGGGCCCTCTCACCAACATGCCCTAGTCTCTTGTGCCAAATCATGCAATCTTCTTTAATAGTAGCTTCACATTCTCCAATTAAAGTCTCAACCAACAGATACTACAAGAATTTAGGGGTGAGCAAAAAATCCGAAACCGAATAACCGAACCGATCCAAACCGAAATTTTAAAATATGGTTCGGTTTTTTCGGTTTTTCGGTTCGGTTCGGTTTTTTTTTCATAAAATTCCGGTTTTTCGGTTCGGATTTTTTAAAACCGAACAAAACCGAAAAACCGAATTATATTTATAATATATATATAAATATATGTTATAATATTTTAATTATAATTTTTTTATTATTATTAAATAGAGATTTTATTAAAAAAGAACCTAAAAAAACCCTTGGGAGCACAAAAGAGCAAGCTAAGGGCCGAGCCTCATTAAAACCTCAGATGAGGAAAAAGAGTACTCGTCTAGACCGACCGACGAAGGGAAGCTGAGTTAGAATTATTTCAGAAGCTCCGGCCGGACCATTGCCCCTAAATAATTCCGGCTTCCCAATGTAAAACCAAAACAAAGTGAACCCGAGAACAAAAGCAAAGAAATAAAAAGGAAGAACAATGCACATAAGGTGCTTGAAGAAAAGCGTGGCCGCACCCACTTCACCATCAAGCAAACTCGACTGAACCCAATCGAACATCGCAGCAGCAACGCTAAGCACCTGTCGAACACAACGAGACCAAAGATTACCCCAGCCATCCCCAAGGGAAGGAGAAATCACTCCCAAATTCAACTCATCGATGACAGCTGAATTCCCAAGCCGGAGAAAATCAAGAGATCAAGACGCATGAACATGAAGCCAAATAATGTCAATCTGCCGAAGACTAAGCACCCACACACGCTAGAGACTGGAGCAGTAAACACTCCCAACCAAGCCACAGACCACCGAAACACCTAGAAACCAAGGCTGAAACTTGACACGAACACCATCTGTTCGATGAAAGAGACCGAAGCAGCCAAGACGAAAACCACAACACTCCACAACCAGCCCGGCAAAAAAACCACTCTTCATGATTAAATGATCATACGAACATGGCTATGGGAGGCCATATCCTTCCGCACCGCAATAGTAATCTCTTCAATTTCATGTGGCCACCACCCCTCCTCACGTTGTTGATTAGCCATAATATCCGCAGCCGCGTTGCCTTCACGAAAAATGTGCGTCACATGAATCCTAAAGAGAGACAAGCATTTGAGAATAGCCTTCCAAGCAGCCGCAAACCTCCACGGGACATCCGAGGAACGTTTCTGAAGTAAATTGACCACATAAGTAGAATCAGCCTCGATCCAAAGATCATGCCATCCACGAGTATGAGCAATTTGAATTGCGCAGATAACAGCGGAAAGTTCAGCTTCGAACGCGAAGCCCGTTCCACCCTTGTAATGATAGCACCCACGAACCACGTTCCAATTATCCCTGAAAACTCCCCCCGCAGCAATAAGACCCGGCGCTCCCGTCGCCGATCCGTCCGTATTAACTTTCATCCAAGGAGGGGAAGGAGTCGACCAATACACATTAACGAATTCAGGAGGAGGTGAAGCTCTGGACTTAACACCGATCTGACGAAGAATAGTATAGTCTTTGCAGCTGTTATCCATATGACCAAGCTTATTGAAGTTCGAATCCATGTCATTAAAGGCCACCTTAGTCGTATGAAGAATGCGGGAGGCTGCGAAACTTTGATCCTCATAAATGCACCTGTTTCTTTGCATCCAAATGGCCCATAAAGTCGTGATGATACCCGCTTTCCAGTAGCTGTTAGTAAGCGAGCTTAGCTTGTGATTCCAAGCTTCCACCAAAAAATTATGGATTCCCAACGCCTCCAACCCCTGTTGATACTTAAACCAATCCAAAAACGTGGTCCAAACTGCTCTAACTCTGTTACAGCTCCAAAACAGATGATCGAGAGTCTCAGCCGCTTCAAAACAAATTGGACAAACATTAGGCGTAATCATACCTTGCCGAATCAGGCGATCGAAAGTGGGCATGCGATTATGTAGAATCCTCCAACAAACCAGCGACCTACGAACAAGAATGTAATTTTCCCAAAGCCAATTCCCCCAAGAGACGCTAGGGAAGCGGCTACAGTGATTTTTAAACGCCAGAGCGGCCGTAACATTACCATGCAGAGAGGGCTTCCAGAAACAAACATCCTTATCATCACCCAAAGGAAACAACAAAATATCACAGACCATCTCAGGATAAGTGTTGATGAACGCCTGAGTGAAATGCCAAAGACCGCCGTGAAAGTATTCCGCCACCGACTGTTGACAAAATGGGATCATGAAAGGCGGAATATTACACTTGCTAGCAATGCTATATCCAAGCCAATCATCATGCCAGAAAGAAGTAGACGAACCATCACCGATATAGGAATAAGTATTGCAAATCAGATCGTCAATCTCGTCTTTTAATCCCAGCCAGATCGAAGAAGGAGCGACCCACTTCTTCCTACAGCTAAAACGGTCAAGGTAGCGATCTCTAACGATGTCAAACCCAAAACCGCTGCCCTGAATTAACTTCCACGCCGTTTTCATCAGAAAACATTTATTCAGCAGCTTAAAGGATCGAAGGCCAAGTCCACCTTCGTGTTTTGGAGAGCAAATCCGTACCCATTTAATCGGGCAAGAGGCGGACTTCTTAATGTTACCAGTCCAAAAGAAATTGCGGCAACAGGAATCAAGCTCCGAGAGCAAAGATCGTGGCCATTTATATATCATCATTGAATGCGTAAGAGAACTTTGAATCACCGACTGAATCAAGCAAAGTCTCCCAGCCATAGAGAGATGAAGACCTTTCCATCGTGCAAACTTGCTAAGAATTTTATCGTGAATAGCACGGAGATGAGACGCACGTGCACGGCCCTGGAAAATGGGAACTCCGAGATAGGTGAAAGGAGTTATGCCAGTCTCAAAATTAAGAATGCCTTCAATTGATCTTTTAATAGAGATCGGGACCTTGTCAGTAAAGAAAATATGAGATTTATCTTGACTAACGATCTGACCCGAGATGTTGCCATAATAATCCAGGATTTTCCACAGGGTATGAGCATTGTTAATAGTTGCCTTGCAAAAAACGAGAATATCATCAGCATAGAAGAGATGAGTGGTGAAGCTCTTCCCTCTACTCCAAGGCATCGGCACCAGATGTCCAGAATTAACACAATTAGTTAACAGAGAGCTCAGCACATCTTCAGCGATACCAAACAGGATAGGCGAAAGGGGATCCCCTTGCCGAACACCGCGAGAACAGCCGAAATAACCATGAAGACGTCCATTATAAAGAATAGAGATTACGGCAGAATGGAGAATAACTTCAATCAAACGAATAAAATTACTGTGAAAACCCGCCACACGAAGCACATTCAGAAGAAAACCCCAATTCAGAGTGTCAAACGCTTTCTTGATGTCGATTTTACAAGCCATGTTTTGCCCACCTGCTCGACGCATACCATTGAAGCCCTCAGAACCCAAAAGAATGCAGTCATGGATGGAACGACTGCTAATGAAGCCAAATTGTTGAGGAGAGACTAAATCAGGAGCCACCTGGTTCAACCAGCAGCCAAAACCTTAGAAACGATCTTGAAAAGGAAATTGGACAAGACAATAGGCCTGAGATCAGCAACGGAGCGCACCATATCCTTCTTCGGAATTAAAACCAGAGTGTTAGAATTGCACCCTTGCGGCAAATAGCTGTGCCGAAAAAACGTTTGAACCGCCGCCCAAATATCAAACTTGATGATTTGCCAGCAGTTTTGATAAAATTTTCCAGAGAAACCATCAGGGCCCGGAGAGCTGTTAGGTTCCATAGCAAAGATAGCAGCTGAGATTTCCTCCTCATCCGGCAAACGGACCAAAAAATTGTTTTGATGGTCGGAGACAATCGTATCAATAACGGCTTCAACAGCAACAATATCATCCGGGTCGCGATTATCAGCAGCAAAAAGAGTGGAGAAAAAATTAACAATATGGCCGCCAATCTGATCTTGATCGAACACTTGTTCGCCATTCACCTCGAGGTGAGAAATGATGTGAGGCTTTTTTCTGTATTTAAGCATAGCATGAAAGAAATTAGTGTTCCTATCCCCATCATTCAACCAGGCAATACGACTCTTTTGCTGCAAAAGAGAATTCTTACGGCTCAAAGCCGTATTAATTTGAGCTTGCGCCGCGACTTCCCTGTCAAAAAGGTCCTCCGTATAACCCTCAGAAGCAATCTGCGTTTGAACCTCTAACAACTCCTGCTGCGTGCTCATCAACAAAGCATCCACATTACCAAAAACGCTCCTGTTCCAGTTCCGGAGCACCTGCCTCAACCTTTTGAGCTTAGCCATAACTTTGTAGATAGGACAAGAAACATCCGTCTCCATCTCCCAAGAACTTTCCACAGTCTGCAAAAAATCAGGATGAAGAGTCCACATATCCATAAACCTGAAAAACTTATTTCCTCTCGGAGCATCCATGTTGCAATGAAGGATCAGAGGAGAATGATCCGACGTATTTCTAGGAAGGATCTGAGAATAAATATTCTGCCAGAGGGCAGCAAAATCTTCAGAAAAAAGAGCTCTATCCAAAATGGATTCCACATGAGAAGGCATAAAACGACGACCAGACCACGTAAAACGAAGACCGATCGAGGGGGCCTCAATGAACCCACTAGCATCAATAAAATCCGAAAACTCAGCACAGGCAACATTATTAGGGAGGCAGTCACTACTTCTTTCATGGGCACCCTTGACCGCATTAAAATCACCCAACATCAAAGCATTACCAGTCAAATGAGTAAGCAGATCAACCCAAAGTTGCCTCCTGTTCGTGTAATCGTTATCTCCATGGACAACCGCCACTTTAAAATTATGGTTAGACCAAGTGCAATCCATGATGACCACCTGGCTAGAGGAAAAAATGATATCCGTAACCATGGAAGGGTGAGAAAAAACCCAGATGTTCGAACGCATATTCAAACGAGAATTCTGAAAACAAGGCACAAGATTAAGACTCCTCCAAAACCGAGAACTGGTTTTATGAAAAGCCGATTTAGGCTCAATAATGCCAACAATCACCGGAGCAAAAGTGCGACAATGCTCCGTTAAAACTCTTTTGGATTCGTCCGAAATACCTCGGACGTTCCAAACTAGTACATTCATCAGACCGAGTGAGAAAACGCAGGCGGATTATCGCCCGCTTCGACTTCCGCTGCCCAAGATTTAGCAGCCACACTATTCATGATCCGATCACTTGAGGAATTCCCAGAAGTAATGACAAACGCTCTAGGCTTATTTCCAGCTTCCCAAGCCTGGTACAATTTGTTTTTAATGTACTCTTCCGATTGTTGAATCGGCTTTTGATCCACCGTCTTGCGAAGTCTGTTCTTGATGCTGTCCTCTCCGCGGATAGAGGCTTTCTTGAGCGCAACATCCTTTGGTGGCCGTCCGCGCTTCTTGGTTTGAACGTCTACACTCTGAATCTGCGCCGTCCGCTGATCTGGTATGGAGCTCTCCCTCATATTATTCAGAGTGCTATCAGTAGAGACCGTGTCAGTATTGATGCGATGTTCTTCCAAATCCTCATCAGAACATATTTCTTCCACGATGCCTTCTATAAAGCCCTCCCTCTCGACAGTAGTTTCCTGGGAACTATCCTGTTCTAAAGAAACCGTTATTCTCTTCCCTCCTTCCTGAGAACTTTCCTGCTCCAACAATTCCTTATCCTTCTCTCTGCCCGGAGGAGAGGCATCCGCCTTTTCTATCTCATCCCCAGCATTTTCCTGAGCCAAAACCCCAAACGAGTTTCCAGTAGCGATCTGTGGCGTCTCATTCTGAACTTCTTTGCTTTCCATGGGCTTATGCCTTATTTGTTGCCAATTATTGCCATTATTCAATTTCTCTTTGCTGTTATCTTTCTTCTCTTTGCTGTTCTCTTTCTCATCCGCTTTATTATGCCTCTTAACTTTGTTGCATTTGTCTATAGAGTGACCCGTAATTTTACACTTCGTGCAATAAGCAGAAAGTTGCTCGAAGTCGAATTCCACATGAAACGACCTGTCATCCCCATCCACCAAAAGAGCTTCTGGCAAAGGTCGAGAAAGATCAATCTCGAGAAGGATTCTCGCAAAGTGCCCTACTTCTCCCTGCGCAGAGACATTGTCAACCCTTATAGGTGTGCCCAAGGCACGACCAATGCCGGTAATAACATCCAGAGTCCAGAACTCCAAAGGCAAGTAGTAAATTCTCATCCAAACTTCACAAAGAGAAGAAATTTCTTTATAAGGATCAAAGTAACGGACCCATTCTCTCAGTCTCATAGTTCCAAACGATAGCTCCCAACTAGTGTTCTTTTGAACAGCAGCCTTATCTTCCGCCGAAGCAAATTTGATAGTGTAAAAGCTTTTCCCCATAGGAATGATTTGCCATGAGTTCTCCAATTGCCAGAAAGTCTGTAGTTCTTGTTTAAGTTCTAGGAGAAGCCTCGGTTTCTCACCCTTCCGGACCAAAAGACGGCCTATCAAAGCATGCGCAAATTGATTCAATTTGGGAGCAAGATGTTCCTTGGGAACCCGCAAGGTAGGTAGTGAACCCGACATATCCGGTTGAAGGGCAGTGTACCTGTGGACTAAAACGTCGGGTTTACGTTCAAGATTTCTAGGTTTCGTTATAGCAGCAAAGGACGGTCCTTTCGGCCGAATCGCCGAAGTGTTCGCCGTCACTTTCTCAGTATCCACAGAAACCCTAGACCCATGATTCGTGTGCATGTTGTTCTCCAAAACCCTAAAGGGTTGCTGCGTCTCAGTATCCATAACTCCATCGGTCTCCAACAAGATAGTTTCCGTCCGGCGATCTAAATCACGAACGTCAGACGCCTCTGACCTAATAGGCGATGCCCCTTTAGACTTCGCGAAAACCGGCGAAATGTTATTAGAAACTTGTGGAAGGTTAAGACCCGCTCTATCCAGTGAATGAGTTGCCAAACCATGGTTCCCCGGCGTCGGAGAGCTGTTCATGATGACGGCGGCGCAAGTAGGGTTAGATCGCCTCAAGTTTCATTGCTCCTCCCTTTAATTATAATTTTATAATATCTAACTTCTAATATTTTTTTTTTTAATTTTATAGTTTTTTTTTGGAATTTTTGGTTTTTTTTCGAAAATTTCGGTTTTTTCGGTTTTTTTTTGAAAATTTCGGTTTTCTTCGGATTAATTCGGTTTTTCGGTTCGGTTCGGTTTTAATTATAAAAATTTCGGTTAATTCGGTTCGGTTTGTTCGGTTAATTCGGTTCGGTTCGGTTTTTTTTTTAAACCGAACTAAAATATGGTTTGGTTTGGTTTTAGCAAAAACCGAACCATATAACCGAATGCTCACCCCTACAAGAATTCAGATGATAGACAACAAAATATAGACAACGGTCTTTGAAAACAGTTGTCTATACGTTGATAGACAATGGTTTATAGCGTCTCAGCGAGAATTTAGACGATAGAGGTAAAAATTCGTTGTCTATGATTATAGACAACAAATTTAGAAAACCGTTGTCTATTTGGGGCGGTCATAGACAACGGTTTATACAACGAGTTAGGAAATCGTTGTCTATTATCTAATAGACAACGAACTCTTACTCGTTGTCTATGAGCGCCCTAAATAGACAACGTGTACTAAAATTCGTTTTTTATTTGCATATTAGACAACAGTTGTTTTTGGTTGTCTATTGAGCGCTTATATAGACGACGACTTACAGATACGTTGTCTATGAGATAATAGACAACGTGTTTTTGAGTTGTGTTAAAATTTCAATTTTTTCTCCAAGCCCTAATTCCCTCTCTTTTCGCACATAACCTCTGAATTCCCCCAGTCACCTTCCGCACGACACCCACCGGCGTCCAAGCCCCAACCACCGTCGCCCCACGCCACCCACTGCCGTCAAGCCCCATTCTCCGCGCTACCCCCGCCGTTCAGTGAATGTTGGAAGCTCTCGCCACTCACCGGGGATCTATTCCAAGCCGGAGTTGCCGGTCGGAACTTGATTCCTTCAAGACCGCTGTCGTCGCCCGCCCATCGTACCACCTCGGCTAACTCTTCATTGCTGTCCCTTACCCAATTTCAGGTAAGTTTTGTCACAATTTTAGGACTTAGGGCTTTAGGAATTAGCATATTGATTCGTTATCTTGGGTATTGAATTTTGATATTTCTGGCAATGTTGAGATTTTTTTTTTCCCAATCGTTATTGGTCTTGAGATTTAGAATACTCTGTTCCCTGTATGTTCTCCAAATTCGAATTGTTTGCCTTCACAGTTCATCTGAATTCAGTTATTTGCCCCTCAATCCCAGCTCAATTTGATGAAATTCCCCCAATTCCAATTGCATTAACAAATCTCCCCCAATTTTCCTCGTAGATTGAGTGTGTTTTGAGTGGGGGCGGCTTCAATTTGTTAATCGCAGGAGCAGCAGGAATAATCAGAGCGAGACATTCACCAATAATATTTTTTTAGCTGCTGGAACATTTCAAGACTTTTCCTTTGTTTTATATTTGTTGTCGACTTCTTAAACTCAGTATTTTGCTTGTTGCCTCATAGGAGTATATATAAAGTGGTGGATTGTTATGATGATTGAACTTAAAAGATCTTATTATTGATAACAAGATTAGTGATGATATTTTGCAAAAATAAAATAAAAAATAAGTGGTAATTATATACTCTGATATCGCAGATTCGCAGATGACAGTAATACATCTCACGTCTAATGCATCTTCAAGTACTTGTATATTTAAAACTAGTTAGTGGCGCGTCGAAATTCGACAAGAAAACATTAATATAATTTTTTATTTATGAATTTCATTTCACTGAAATAAATTATTAAATTAAATAACTTTAAAATATAAATCTGTAACTTTTATTTAAAATTTGCCTAAATTGAATGTCTTATGAAATGTATAACTAAACTAAATAGAGTACTCACCCACAAAATTTTAATACATATATTGCAATATTTCTTTGAAATTTACCTAAAGTAGATGTATGTAGCTGTAACCAGTCATTGAAAAAAAACAAAAAAAAATTGAATTAGATAATATCAGTGATGACTTCAACTTATAAAGTCTGAATAATTATTAAATTTATAATTACCTCATATATAATCTTTCAAAAATTTCATCATGCACCACGAAAGTAAAATTCGGACAATAGGAAATTTCTTGCCTGTATTTTTTTTCCTAAAATGAGTTTGCCTTCAAATACATATTCCCTAAGTTGAGTTACTATGAGCCTAGTGTCATTGCAAAGCTCATTAAATGAATCAATATTTCTAAGAAGCATGATTATGCATCTCTCTTTCAATTCAATTCCATGAATAAGCAATCATAAACACTTGGTCGTGTTATGATATTCAACCCAGGGTACTTCTTCATCAATATCAACTTGTCCATCTTTGCAAATGTTCTCTGAAATTAGATAAACCGTTTCTTTGGTAGATATTAGAGACACTTGGTCGGGTCTCATTGGTTCTCCGCATTCGGCACTTTCGCGTTGACTGCGTCGAGTTGTTGTGGGGGCAGCTGCTTTTGTCGTTGATGAGCTGCCCTGCGGCTTTAGTTTTTTGGAGCTGTGTGATTCAGTATTTCTGCTCGGCTTTTGTTTTTGATTGTCTTTTGCGGTTTTTTGTTTTGTTTTTTCTTCGGTCTTACGGTGTTGGGGGGCCGAGTTGCTTAGGGGTGATGATTTGGCCGGAACTTCTGAAGTTGCTCTTTCCGCTCCCTCACCGTTTTTTTGCTTTGTTAGACGAGTACTCTTTTTCCCTTTTAAGGATTTTCCCTCACGGGTTTGCTTTAAAAGGGTTTTAATGAGGCTCGGCCCTTAGTTTGCTTCTCATGTGCTCTCAAGGGTTTTTAGGTCCTTTTTTTTCTTTTCTTTCTTAATAAAATTTCAATTTAATAATTACGTCAGGGTATGTGTTCTCTACTATAGTTGTAATAAGATTTGTTGCATCTCGTATAAGAACTATTACACCCGCTCGTGCGATGCACGACGAACATCGAAATGAAACGATATATGTAAATAAATATTAAATAGAATTAAAATATAAGTAAATATAAAATATATTTTAAAAATAAAATAAAATAATCTACATTAATTAGTCAATAAAAATTCGAATTAAAAGACATAAATTTTCAATTTTGTATAATGTGTAATTATAACTACATCTATTAAACAATTAAAAATTATTTGATAATGAAAATTAGCATTACCCACTATATGTTCATACACAAATCTAAATAAAAAGTCAGATTTGAAATAAAATTTTAATATATATAACTAATTATTCATCTATAAATTTATATTAAAATTAATATAAATTCTACCTTTTCAAATTTCATTCTAAAAATTAAAGAATCCTTATAAACTGAATGAATATAATCTCACTCTTCTTGGTTGCATTAAAAATTATTTTAATTAAAATATATATAAATAAAAAATAAAAATTGATAGCTAACAAAAATACATGAAATGAAATAAAATTTAAAAAAATAAATAAATTCCTATGTTCAACATTAATAGAAAGAAGAGAGAAAATAAAATATTTAAAATTTTAAAATTTTCATAACTTATTCACTTTAAAGGTCTTGTTATGAACTTATATATAAAATAAATAAGGAATATTTTTTCATGAATCAAATTTGACGATATTTAGATAAGAATCAAAAAAGAAAAAGAAAAAGAAAAGATAGAATAAATTGGTAAGAGAAGAAAGAGAAAATTGGAGGGAAGATATGGAGAGACAAAACTCATCCTTTATATATTATATAGATATAAATTTATATAGATTCAAATTTTAAAAAACTATTATTAAAATTAAATAATTTTAAAATGAATGTATGAATAATGAATCCCATTCTCCTTAATTGCATTAAAGATTATTATAACTTAAACTGTGTAAATGAAAAGTATAAAAATTGATATATAACAAAAAATATAGAAAATGGATTCAAATTAATATAAAAATTAAAGAAAATAGAAAGAAAGAAAGAAAAAAAAAAAAAAACTCGTATGTCCCACGAAAATGGGAAAGAGAGAAAAAAGTTATACTCTGATCATATCATTGTATTAGGTTGTAAGTCAATTAATAAATAATAATTTTGCTCCATTTTCATTATCCAATTCAAACAATTTTTTTTGTTGATTAACTAATTTTAAATTATGATATTTTATTTGATATTCATAAATATTTAATTGAAATTTAAATATATACATATTCGCAACTATAAAAATATCCAATTTTATATTTAAATAGAGCCCACGTTAATTTTTGTTTGAAGGCCCAACACCTTTACTACGAATTCATCATCAAAACTCTATTTAACAGTGAACAAATGTAC
The DNA here is from genome assembly GCF_028751815.1 of Salvia miltiorrhiza. Lineage (NCBI taxonomy): Eukaryota > Viridiplantae > Streptophyta > Magnoliopsida > Lamiales > Lamiaceae > Salvia > Salvia miltiorrhiza. The sequence continues at coordinate 12,463,938 of NC_080388.1, forward strand.
TTAGGTATATTATATTAAGTGCTAATATATCAAAGTACCCACTTTCTTATAACAAAAATAAATTTTACCCACTCAAATTAAAACTTAAAATTTTACCCACTTTTTTGTTGAATGGACTAAATTACTCTTCTATATAAATGGTCAAACCCTAATTTCCTTTCATTCTCTCATTTCTCTCTCTCTCTCTCTCTCTTCTCTCTCTCTCTACCCGCTCTCTTCTCTCTCTCTCTCTGCACGCTCTCTCTTCTCCGCCGTCGCATCCTTAGTCTCTACGGCCTTCTGTGCAGCGGCGTCGGCCGCCCCCTTCGTCCTCTCCGCCGTGTACTCCCCCGCCTCCCTGGCTCTGGCGCCCGTCTCCTCCGCCGTAGGACTTCACTGTCTCTCGGATCTATCTCGATTTCTGCTTCCGATCGCGTCCAGCGGAGCCTGGCCTCCGCCGCGCCGCCCCGTCCTTCACCACGCCGCCTCCTTAGCACCGCGCCGCCCCGGATCTGCATCGCCGCCGGATCTGCAGCGCCCGCGCAGTCTGCAGAAGCACCAGAGAGTTCGCCTTCTGCCGGCGCCGATTTCTCTCTCTCTCTCTCTCTCTCTGTAAATCAGCCGGCGATCCTCCTCCATGACCAGCTGCGCTTCAACCTCGTCGCCAATCTCCAGCATAACAACTGCTGTTGTTGATTCAATTAAAATTAAAACCTAATTTCAATTCAATTAAAACCTAATTTTCGATTGTGAGAGAGAGGGAGAATTGGGGGAGAGTTGATTGTTGATGATGAGAGAGAGATGAGAATGATTGGGATGGAGACTTTAGAATTCAATTTGAATTTAATCGAAAAAATATAAGTAACGAAGAAATTGATGAAAATCACGCAATTTTGTACAAATGTTCTTGAATTCACAACCAAGTTTATGAATTCACAACTGAATTATCGGCGTTGGTTGTGAATTCACAATTGAAATAGTGTTGGTTGTGAATTCAAGTTTTATCGGTTGTGAATTCTCAACTTGAAATAGTGTGGGTTGTGAATTCACGCGAATTCACAACTAACACTATTTATAGTTGTGAATTCAAACTTTAAAACTTGAATTCACAACCAATACTTGTTATTCAGTTGTGAATTCGAGTTTTAAAGCTTGAATTCACAACCAAAATTTATTTTGGTTGTGAATTCACTGGTTGTGAATTCGTGGGTATTTGTAAAAATTTTATATGCATGGGTAAAATGGTAAATGTGGGTATTTTTTAAAGTTTTTATATTAGTGGGTAAAATTTATTTTTACTATATAAAAGTGGCTATTTTCAAAATCCACTCTTATATTAATGCCAGACGAACTTTTATGAACTTAATACACATTCACTCTTTTCTCCCCTCATCAACCCTAAAAACTCCACCATCTATACCTTCCTCTTTTAAATATGGCAACCATTTGCTGCTGCGACTCAGACGCGGTCATTTGCCTCCATCGTATGATTCAAAATCTCTAAACCTTCTCCCTAAATAAACCCGGCAGAACGGCTAGCAATATATGTCACGGCTGTCTCTCTCCGCCGACAACCATCTTCACCATCATTTCATTTCTCAGCCGAATAACAAAGTCATTTCTTTATCCCTCTTTCTAATTCTTAGTTCTCTCTCTACCTGATTCACCCAAAAAATCGAATAATTCGTATACCATTGCGAATAATTATTCGAAAAAAATATCTAATATCACTTCGAGTAGTTGAATATTTTCTCACATCTCTATTTGTGCTCTTCATCCCTAATCCTTCACTTCTTAATTAAATTCGGCTGATTTTCGAGTTTTGTGTGTACTTTTTGTGCTCATCTATTATGTAGAATATATTATATCTATCCCAATTTTTTGTTGATTGTACTGAAGAAATTAGATTTTGAAGACAGAGACAAAATTGTTGATTGAATAAAAAGAATTGTGCTCTTTTCCGGTATTGAAGAAATTAAATTTGGAAGAGAGAGAATCGCCTATAAATGAAAAATAAGATCATGCGGTTGTTTAAGCAGACCGAAGATTCTGGAGAAGAAAAACTTTAAATTTTGCCGGGAATTTCTAGTCGTTAGAACTGCTGCTTTATATATAATATAGATATCTTCTGATAATGCTACATCAGATTCTCCATCACCAAGACTTTCACCAACAGTATCGTAATCCACATTAAGTATTCATTCTACAATTTTTTTGGTTTCTTCTGCATTAGAACCACAAGCATTTGCCTGATTTTTTTTATTAAAAATTAATTATATGTGATATGTATTTTCAAATTCAAAATGTATATTTATCAAATGATTAAGCAATTACTTTTATTTAAATATAACATTAAATACAATATTATTAATTCTACAAATATTTAAATCTCTATCGGATTCATCCTGCTATTTTCTTGAATATTGCACTTTTTTAACTTCAAAATTCATAGGTAAAAAAAAAAGATTTGATCACTACTTAATACTAAAATAATATTCAGTTAATTGAAATTACTTTATACAGTTGGTCTCCTATGCGACCGTCGCATGCTATGCGACGGGTTCGCCCGCGACCCGACCCGAAACAAACAGTTATATAAATACTTTTCACAATAGAAGACAAATGAATGCTTTGGTTTAGTGGTAACTGGTCGCACCTCACACTCGTTATCCTCCAGGTCAAAGGTTCGAAATCCAGTTGGGTCCATTTCTTTCATATTTTTCAAACCTTTATTTCCTTTTTTCCTCTTGTTTCTTGCATTTTTTTTTCTTTATATATATGCGTTTTTATTTGTTTTTCTTCAGTTTTTTTGTTTTTCTTTAGCTTCTTTATTTTTTTTTGTTTAATTTTTTATTTTCAACACTTTTTAAACTTTTTTCTATTTTTTTTAAGTTTTTTTAATATTACCTTTACTCATATCAATATTTATTTTTTCTTACAACAATAATTAGTTAACCAAATAATTAAAATTATAAGTTTTTGCTACTGAAATTAACAATTTTCGTGAAAAAAAGTAATAATTTTGAAATATTACATTTCTTCTTATGAATATTTTTTTTATTAAGATTAAACTTACTTTTAATAAGTTTAAAATGTACATTTCTTAGCATAAATGTATACTTATGTTAATATAAGTATTTACCTTCATTCAATATAAAGTATTAGATAAACTAGATCCTAAACCTTGAAAACTAAACCCTAAACCTTGAACACTAAACCCGAACACTAAACTTGATCCTTAATAGGAATATTTACTTTCCATAAGCATAAGATATATATTTGTTCGCACAAATGTATACTTATGTTAATATAAGTAAAATATACATTTGTTAGTACAAATGTAAACTTATGTTAATATAAGTATTTACTTTCATTCAATATAAGTATTACATTTTCTAGACATAATTTTTACTTTCATTGAAAATAAGTATTACTTTTCCTAATATTAATTAAAAAATGCAAAATACAAAGAAATTTGAATTTTTTTTTAAATTACATTTCATAATACAAATATTTACTTTCAATCAGTGTAAGATATACATTTGTTGACACACATGTATATTCATATTAATATAAGAATTTAATTTCATTTAATATAAAATATTATATTTTCTAAACCCTAAACACTAAATTCTAAACCCTAAACCTTCAAAACTAAACCCTAAACACTTGATTGATTGAGTTTAGAATATCAGACAAATGACTATTTTCATACATTATAAGTATTACCTTTTCTAGACGTAATGTTTATTTTCATACATAATAATTTAGAAACATTATAAGTAAATGTTCTTATGAATAAAAATAAACATTATAGTGAGAAAATGTAATATTTTCTAAACATTACCTTTCATCACACCAATGGTTACTTTTTACCAACAATAATTATTATTTGACCAAATAACTAAAAGTATAAGTTTTCATAAATAAAAGTGATAATTATCATAAACAAATGTTACGAGTTTAAAACATTACATTTGTTCAAGTTAATAATTACTTTTTATTATGATAATAATTACTTGATCAAATATTGCCTAAAAAAAATACTTGTCCAAATAAATTAAAGAAGTGGTAAAACCGAATAAAAAATTGATAAAAATTCCACAATTTAATTTTCATCTAGCAAATCCCCAAATCAATTTGTTCATGAAGATAATTACTTTTCATCATAACAATATTTACTTTGAAATAGCTCATAAATAAATAAATATAAAAAAGTAAAAAAGAATAGATATTAAAAAAAACAAAAATTAAAAGATAAACACAAAAAATAGTAAAAAAAATTAGAAAGATATAAAAAAATGCAAAAGAAAAACAGTAAAAAAACGTAAAAGAAAAACAGCAAAAAGAAAAAAAAGAAAGAAACAGTAAAAAATTATTTTATCATAATAACAATTATTTTGAAATCAATAAAATACCTAAAAATAAAATAAAAAATATTGTGAAAAGAAACAATAAAAAATGAAAAGAAAGAAAAAACTGAAATAAAAAGAATGAAAAACAAACATCAAAAAACCCCAAAAAAATAAATAAAAAACAGTAAAAACGCATAGTAAGGAAAAAGAAAAGAAAAAACTGAAAAAAAAATAATCAAAAAACGCAAAGAAAAGGGAACAAATAAAACAAATTATGTAAAATTCGGTCCTCCCTGGGTTTGAACACGCGACCTCGTAGAGGCGCAAAGCTTTAAGGCGCAGGTGATAGCCGCTGCACCACAGCTTGATATTAGTTTTTGATTGTCAAATCTGCAATATATAGTTTGTTATCCGGGTCGGATCAAAGACGGATCCGACCCGTCGCATCCCATGCGACTGTATGCACACAATAATTTGCGTACTTTATAATATGAATAAATTATGCATGCTAATATAATAAATTTTGATCAATGGACCATATTTATGAAGAAGGCCTGAATGGGATCGTATAATTAATTGGCCCAACCCTGAATGAAATTTTAGAAAACTAGTAGTATTTACAAGAGCTGTAGCTCCAAACATGACAACAATGAGATGAAGCGTGTTGAAATTCATAACCAAATAGTACAAGTTTACAATTCCACAAATAATAATAATAATAATAATAATAATAATAATAATAATAATAATAATAATAATAATAATAATAATAATAATAATAATAATAATAATATAACATGTAACTACACAAATTATGGATTCTTATTTTTAACAAAAAAAAAATTTAGTAGAAAACTACATGAACTTAAAATATTTTAATTTTTGGCCTTAGTCCACATTCATTTAGCCAATTACTCAATTGGTTTAGAGTTGGATAGATAATCCAAAAGTATCGTTGAAAGATTTTCGATTATAATTTTCTAATGATATTTATATTATTAAATTTTTATCACTGCAGGTGGTCGGGAGGTGAAAGTTTCTAACCTAAGAGCAACTCCAATGGTGCTGTCTTAGAGGGGTGTCTTAGGAGTGAGCCCCACCTAAGACACACTCATCTCCAATGCATTGTGTCTTAGGTGGGTGCTTAAATTCTCATTTCCACAAAATTCATATTTCTACACTTTTATTTTAAAATTTCCAATTTCATTAAAAATAAAATTAAACATTACAATAATTAAAATAAAATTAAAAACATAATTAAACTACGATAATAAAATAAAAAATAACATAATTCCCTAATTTAAATAAGCCATCGACGCTTGAGCGCTTCTTGGACTAGGTGGTTGTGCAAGGCCAATTGTGCCTCCGTCATACCCGTCGTGTCCTTGTTCATCAAGAGCTTCATATCCATCTCCTCCCATTTCATCTCGGCTTGCATTTTTTTGACCTCGGCGATTTCCCCCATTTTGAGAGCATGCTCCCTCATGCTTTCGGCCACCTTCTCGAGGGCGTCGGAGAATGTCGAACCTCCTCCTGAAGACCCTTCTCCCTTCTTCGCCTTGCCCTTGTCTCGCTTTGCCGCTTTTCGGCCTTGGGGTCTCGTCGTGACACTCGGCTCCGAAGAAGTAGTGGTTGCTCCACCATCGGAGCCCTTCGACTTTTTTGCGGAGTGGACATCCCTGGCTTGCGACGTGAATCTTTGGCATTCACGAAGCACTTTCCAAGCTTTGACGTAGGAGAATTGCTTCTTGAAATTCGCCTCGAACATCGTCTGGGCTTGTTCGAAGATTTGATCGTCGCTCATACCACTCCCCTAGTTGTCCTTGCAAGTGTTGTAGAAGCCCTCGAAGAATTTCGTCTCCTTTTGGACACGGGCGAAGTGGGACTTGAGATGATCCGGCTTTCGCGGCGGCGCTCCCGACGCATTGAGCGCGTTGAACTTCTCCGCGATTGCTCCCCAATATTGGAGCAACTTTTGGGAGGTCCCCAAAATAGGATTGTGGGTTGCCTCCGCCCACAAGATTGCCACGAGCTCGGACTCCTCGCTAGAATATGCAGCGCGGGTGCCCTTGGCTTTCGGCTTCACCTCCTCCGGCTCTTCTTGGACGTTGGCGTTCGCCGCCGGCGTGGGAACATTTCCCGTAGCCAAGACATTGGAGGCTTGTGAAAATGGAGCAAACCCCATCATTGGAAGCCTCGAACCGCCTTGTTGCTCGAGGTATTCATCGAATTCACGATCCATTTAAAAATGTAGAAGAGAGAATTGTTGTTGGGAAATTTTTTAAAGAGAGAATTGTAGTTGAGAATGTGGTGAATTTGAAAGAGTGGAAGAGTGGTATTTATAGAAAGGGAAAAAGAAAAAAAAAAGAAAATCAAAATAGCCATTCCAAAAGCAACGGTCGAATTTAAAATAAAATAAAATAAAAAATAAAACCAACGGTCAGTTTTAAAAAAAAAATGATTTTTGATTTTTTTTTTTAAATTGGGCGCGTCCGAAGGACGCGCCATACTCCTTCGCCGCTCGCCCCGGGTCTTGGCTTCGACGCGGCTTCGCATCACGTCGCGTCTCCAGTACGGCTACTCCCTCTTCGCCCCGCGTCGATCCAGCGCTCGACACGAGTTCTGGACATGCTCTAATACTCATAATTTGTTTTAGCATAATTTGAATTTTCGTGCATGTACCTTCAAGCTAGTTTATGTCGAAATCCAAAAAATCAAATTATTGAAGAGTTAACTTTGAAATTCATGCAAAATTAAGAAAAAAGTCTAAAGGTAGTATACTCCATCCGTGCCGCAAAATTTGAGCAATTTTATCGACACGAATTTTAAGGAGTTAGTATTTTATGTATTAAGTGTGATTGGTAAAATAATAAAAAAGTGAATAAAGAGAAAAACTTTTGCCATATAAGAAAAGTGCTTAAGGTTCGCGGGACAATTCGAAAATGAATACTGCTAAAGTTTTGCGGGACGGAGGAAGTATATTTTAACTAGGGTTAAATGCATGTAATATCATGAACTTAAGCCGAATTCCAAATTTAGCACGACTTTTAAAAGTTCCAATTAATATGGCTACCTGGTAGACGTCGTTTTCCACCAAATAATTCCTGCAGAATTATCAAAATAAATTAGTATAATGATAAGCAGGGTCGATCCCACAGAGAGCAGATAAAATCATTCAATTCCCTAAAATCTATATTTTTGGTGATGCCACCACGCCTTAATTTTGAGAAGAATTATTAATTAACTAAGAAAGCAAATAAATCAAATAAAATACTCTAGAAATAAATCAATAAAGAAGTAACTCGGCTCGAATAAATCCACACTAATTCAAAGCTCTGATCATCGACGCAAAGATTAATTAATCCCTATCAACCAACTAGTTATAGGATACCGTGATACGCACTGACATACCCCAATTCCTATTTACTGTGTCGATAGACGGCTGGATACGCCAATCCTGCCTATTTCCCTTATTAAAATATAACCTAGCTGGATACGCCAGTCATAGATTTAATATTCTAATAGCATTAAGAAGAAGGAACCCAGTTTAGACCAATTTCCTAGATGCGCTAGTAATAATTAATCTACCAATTTATTCCTACTACGAATACGGTAGTTTTATCACTGATCAGCCCTATTCCAACAATTACGGATTGGAGGTGCTAATTGATTGTAATCCAATTAAATCTAAGTTGATCAGGCTCAAATAAAATCGGAATTATCTTTAAATCCTAGGAATAAATCGAAATTAATAGGAACCAATTTAAAACCAATTAGGTCTCACAGATTGATAAATTAGTGTTTCATTATTCTCGCCGAATTAAAAGTTTAGCTACTCATAATTGAAATAAAAACAATCAAAGAAATAAAAGCAAGCATAAAAATAATCAAACACGATAAACAATGATAGCAATTAAAGAAATATGAAAAATTAAACTAAACTAAACAGAATTGAATTAAAACTTGATCACCACACTTGAAGCAAATTGAGAACGTCTCTTGCTGGAAAAGATTAAGCAAAACTTAAAGTAAAGTTAAAACTAAATTTTTCCTAATCTACTAATATAGCCGCCACTATTTAATTGCTAATCAAAAGAAAGATCACAAGTAATTCCAAATCTAATAATGTGTAGTAAAAGTCAAAACTAAGTAAAACTAATATATCTCTAAACTAGCGGCTATGAGAATTAAACAAACCAAGGGAATAAAAACCCTTAAAGTGACCGACCCCCCCATAAATTGGGCTTCTCGGCCTTTACAAAGAAAAGAGCCTAAGATTAATTAAAAAGAAGAGTTTTGGGCTAAATAAATTCTAAACAATAATTCCAAGCTCAATCTCCAAACATCTTCAAAATTCGACTTCATCCAAAACTCGACTTCTTCCGATTTCTTCCATCCACAAAATCATCTCCAAATTTCGTTCAATTCTTACATCCAAAATACCACAAATCATGTAAAAGCATATAAAACCATAGCAAACACACACTAAACTAGGTAACTAAAATACACACATCACTACTTTGCTCCGTGTTCAATTTTAGCACCGTTTTTTTTCAATTTCATCGGCGATTAGTGGTCCGGCGAGCTCTTAATCCTACGTGTTAATGACGTGTCGTCCTAATGACATGTCATTACAAAAACTGACGCCGTTTCAAGTGGAGAAGTCTTTAGACTTTTATTTCCAAAATCGATCTAGAGATTTAACCCTTCATTTGTTCAACGAAAGGTCTCTGCAAGTCTGCAATATTCTCTCAATTCTCCATTATTCTCTCAAGTCTTAAGAAAACAAAACTCCCTTTTCAGTTGTGGAATCGAAGAAGATAAGGCTTGTGGACCCTGAGAAAAACTCATTGCATGCAGTTGGTGAAGCTTCTTTAATACAACTGTTGCGAAAATGGCCGACACGTAGGCTAATGTTTCATTTGTTTAATACATTGAATTTCGTCGTGTAGCTATAACAATGGAAACACTTTAAATTCCATTAGGGTTTCTTGTACTTCCTATTTCTAGTTAGCGTTTTTATTGATAAGGACTCCATTGATTTTCATATGCAGTGACACATTTGGACTTTACATCCATCACAGAGGGAAGCTCGTTGAAATGGGTAACACGACCGCCTATTCTGGGGAGGGGGGGTTTACAAATTATTCCCTGGATTGGACAGAGATAGATTTGGGTATTTGGACTTGGAAGAGTTAATTGAAAATTTAGGCTATACGTATTGGACTGTGATTGCCTATAAGATTCCTAGAACAAATGAATTTTTATTCCTTATAGATGATAAGGATGTAATGCATATGCTATCATATCTTAGTCACAAGACTAAGTTTTTCGAAGTGTTTGTGGATGATAGTGTGAAGACAGTTGATAGGGAGGGTAGTAAGGGGCAGGGTAAATTGATTGATAAGGAGAAAGATAAACCTGCTGATAAAGAAAAGGGTGAAGTGAGTGATATGCCTATTGAAAAGGGCAAGGGTAAATTGGGTGATATGCCTACTGATAAGGGGAAGGATAAATTGGGTGATATGCCTACTGATAAGGGGAATGGTATATTGGGTGATATGCCTACTGAAGAGGGTATTGATGAGGGTGAAGGCATGGTGCATGATGATAGTGACTCTGAGGATGATGACTACATTCCTCAGGATGTAGATCAATATGATACTGAGGATACTTTGGGTGATAGTGATTTGGCCTCGGATGATGAGGAGTATAAAGAGTCTAGAGTTAGAATGAGGCTGGGACATGGAGCTGTTAATGATGTAGATTGGACCTTAGTTCCTGAGGCAAGTGTGTTAGACATAGTAGATGAAGATATTAGAGATGGAAAAGATGAAAATATTTTTGATTATGTGCAGTCTGATGAGGATGTAAATTCAGACTATACGGGGGATGAGTCTGACAGTGTGAGAAGGAGAGTAAGTAGGGTTCGCTATGATCCAAAATGTGATCATAAAACAATGAAGTTGAAATTGTGTATGAGATTCTTGAATGGATTTCAGTGTCAAGAGGCTATTAGGACTTGGGCAGTGTACCAAGGATACCCACTTCATTTCAAACGGGTAAAGAAAAATCAGTTTGAGGCTGTGTGTGAACCTCCATGTGTGTGGAGATGCTATGCAAGTCAGATAAAGGTTCGTGATAGGTTTGCTATAAAGGTGTTGATTGAACCACATACTTGTACATTCTCAAGGAGAAACAAGTTAGCAGATTACAAGTGGATTGCTAGACAGTATGTGAATACTTTCAGGTTGAGACCTACTATGAGTATTGCAGAGTTGCAAAATGACATCCTTGATAAATATGCAATTGAACATTCGAAAGGTAAGCTTTATAGGGCTAAGACTGAAGCCCTTGAGCTGTTAAGAGGTTCAGTGACACACCACTACTCCACATTGAGAAGCTACCTGCTAGAGTTGATCCTAATGGGAGGTTTGAGCTGCTGACTGAGGGGTCAATTTTCAAGGCCCTTTACATTGGATTCACTTCATGGAGAAGGACCATACCAGATTTTGCAAGGTATTTGTCTCAACTCATTGTTGCTCGGACATGATTGACAACAATGTAAGTGAGACATTTAATGGCTTCATACTTAAGGCCAGGAACAAGCATCTCATTAACATGTTAGAAGATATTAGAGTGTCTTTGAGGGAGAGACAATGCAAGAAATTGTCAATGGTGAATAGAATGCAAGGTATGTTGTGCCCTAACATTATGACTTAAATGGATAAGTTGAGGAATGATGCTAGGTTCTGTCGTGCACATCCAGGTCTGGGAGGTAAGTTTGAGGTCCAAAGACATGATGATAGGTTCATAGTTACTCTAGGAGATAAGTCATGCACATGTAGGGTTTGGGACATAACAAGTATACCATGTGTGCATGCTATATCTGCAATTTATTTCATGAAAGAGGACCCTCTTGATTATGTGCACGACTGTTACACTGTGGACAAATACTTGCAAGCATACACATATGGGTTAGAACCCATTAACGGGGAAAAGATGTGGCCCAAGGGAGTAGGGTATGCAGTGCAGCCTCCCTTGGTTCGAATAATGCCCGGGAGGCCAAAAAAGAAGCGAAAGAGAGGCCAAGATGAACCTAACCCCAAAAATCCTACAAGGCTAAGGAGGGTTGGACTAAAAATGACTTGTCAAAATTGCTTGCAAGAATGCCACAACAGTCGAGGCTGTAAGAATGAAGAAGTGAAAAAGGTTGATAAAGAGAAGGTAAGATTACACATTTTTATGATTATTTCATTTAGGTTTTCTGTATATTTATCTATAATCTCCACTAATCATATGTGAAACATATATAGGGAAAGAAGGGGAGGCCAAGGAAGCACCCTATTCCATCAGATACACCCACACCTGCAGGGAATGAAGTGGAATCATCAGCAACTGCACCAAATCCTTCTCAAGATGCAAGAAGGACAATTGCAAGGGAGAGGGCTCAAGCAAGAAGGGGAATTGGTGTAATGCACTGTGAAGAGACATGGAACATGTATGTGTCTACTGGTACTTCAAGTACCTTAATCTCACCGAGACAAAGGGGGAGGCCCAGGAGAACTTCTGGAGATGGAACAAGTGGAGCAACAGGGGGTGAAGGAGATGGTGTAACACAAGAAAGTGTAGTTGAGTAGTACTATGTGTCTGGTGTTTTGCTAATTAAGACTTATGTTGCCTTTTGAAGGTATTTCAGCTGTGTAACACCCTTTTTAGACATGGATTATGTAAGACATTTGCTGAAAGTGGTTTATGACATATCATATCTTTTGTTTAGTTATTACAAATTATCAACTTCTATTGGCATGTTTTTTTTTTTTTTATGAAAATACGTATAAAAAGCCAGTACACGCCCTTACAAAAGCTCAGCTCTGGAAGCTCTGGAAGCTCTGCTCTGGGAGCTCAGCTCTGGAATCTCGGCTCTGGGAGCTCCGCTCTGGGAGCTCAGCTCTAGAAGCTCCGCTCTGGGAGCTCAGCTCTGGAATCTCCGCTCTGGAAGCTCCGCTCTGAAATCTCAAATCTTGAACTTCGGCTCTGGGAGTTCAGCGCTGAAATCTCATCTCTGGAACTTCAGCTCTGACCAACCATTTTGTAAAAATTTCTTCCTTCAAAGGGGTGGAAACCTTTTTGGTATATAGGTGTCTAGTCAACCATCCCCGAAATTAAGATTCTGATTGTATACTGATTCGTGGTTTTGTCGAGATGAGATCGGACTATTTCCTCAGTGTAGTGACCAAAGAGGATGGCATAGATGTCTTTGTCATGTTTTGTTATGCAAAATGATGCTATACAGTGAGAATAAGATGAAATATGTCAATTTCCATTACATCAATTATGCCAGGGACATCCATAAACAAGATGAAATACTTCAATTACATCTTAAAACTCACAAAACATAGCATCTGCAATTTGCAAAGTAATTTAAAGAAGAACATAGATGAGCCAAATGGCCAACAAAATGCATCCAAGGTGCATCGAAGCTGCTTGTCTTTGAAACTTTGATTTCTTCACCTTCAAATCAGCATTCGTTGCCTCCAGATCTTTAATCCTCTGTGAAAGTTGGTCAACATGTGTACGTAGTCTTAAACTCTCTCCAATCCAAAACTTTAGCTCTTGTGGACAATTCTCCATATACCCACAACCTTCATCAACCCATTGAAAGAAATCATACTGCCATCGAACTCCAGAAAAAAAAAATTAAAAAAAAAACATCAACACCAAATAATTGCTCAAAGAGTTCGAAGTCTTAATATACTGACAATTACCTCCTGAAATCGACAACAATAAAAGAGTCATCCCGGATTTTTAGCGGTTCTTGAAGTAACTACCTTTGCGGGCTTCTTGCAAATGCACTCAACTCCCATATGACTACCATATGACGAAGTAGATGACATTGTGATTAGGAAGATTTCGGAGGAAGAAGAATACACTATAGTGCTGTGTATTTCGAAGATTGATAGGGGGAGAAGAGACCGCCCTTCACCAATTAGGGTTCGAAAGAGTTTGTGGATGAATTTCAATTGTTTTAGATTTAATTATAAAACCAAACCGTTTTAATGTTACAAAACGAAGCGTTTTAATTACCGGCCGAAATTTAATAAAGCGTGTGCCGGCAAGTGTTGGCAACCCTATGGAATATCATAATCCTTGTTTTGATGATACCAAAATTCATAGGTCTTAATTGTACTAGACTATAACAGTTTTTGAACTCAAGTGTTAGAGTTCGTTTCTAGTTTAGTATGCGGTTCGGAACACTGAAGACTGAAAATTGAAGAACGAAGGACTGAAGACTGAAGATACCAACTGAAGTATCAGTTGAAGAATTAGTTTTGAACTGATTACTTAATGCGTGCCACAGACTGATACTAAAGTCAAGTATCAGTTGATCATTCTTCCTCGGACTGATCTTCCAACGTTCAAAGGAAGCCACGTACTCACAACCGCATTAAATGCAGAGATCTCAGGATCTTATCTCTGCAGAGGTCATTCCTATTTGATGGTTACTTTATCAGAGACGTCACATCTCCTGTCCTTCAAGAGAGTCGTTTCCACCAGACAAGGAACCTCGAAGATTGAAGCCTCAGCCCAAAATTCGAATTGCTCTCCAACGGAAGAAATCTTGAGCACGCTCTATGCCAACGGATCTATTCAAGAGTTCTCCTACAAATAGCGCTCGAGGATCAACTTCAATCTTCACCGATTCAACGACATAAGCTGAAGCTCTGCCGAAATTGCTACTCAGCCTAAAGCTTAACCTCTCCAAAGCTTGAATCGAAGAAGAGAATTCCAAAGCCAAAATCAGTCACTGCTGATTACATACATTTTCTTAGACCTTAGGCAAACCTCTGTTTACCCAGAAGTCAAGGTCAAACTTGCTACAAAGAACTTGTTATTTACAGTATAGTTGGCACTCGTTCAAACCTCCTTTCCAAAAGAAAGATTTGAGTGTTTTGAGTGATTCGGAGGTCAGAAGGGTTTTCTGTCTCTTAGAGTCTTAGTGCGGGTTGGGCTAAGCAAGAGAAATCCGACGCGAGTGAAGCGTGGGTACTGAAGAAGGGTTTTCTTCAGTGGTACGGTTGTGTGCACCCGACAAGCACACGGTTTGGTTTGCAGTGCACCTGTTAAGCACTTGCAGAGTGGATTGTTGGTCTGATCAACCGACCGTGAACGTAGGAAAGGGTTTTTCCGAACCACGTAAAAGTCTCTGTGTTGTTTACTGCTTTCAGTTTTACATTCCTACTTGTGTTGTTTCAATTGATAAACTGAATACTCATTAACGGCAAAGAGAAACCTAAGACCAACAACGTGCACTACCGAGGCTATTGCGAAACTAAGTTTAATTTCCGCTGCGTATGATATCAGTCTGACTGATCTATCTTTTGATAGTCTGGAAGAGTGTTGTCATCTATGTTTTTAGCAAACTCGACTGAAGCCCATAAGTGCATCAGTTAAGTTCAAGTAACTTAACTGATAACTCCTTACTGAAGAGCGTTCAGTATCAGTCGTCAACCCTGTTTGGTCAAAACCATTTTTCAGTCAACAGGTGTCTTTGTTTGCGTGTAAAGTTTCGTTTAGATCTCTATTTTGAGATCCCTCTGATTGAGGATTAAATTTTTAAAAATAGCCCATAGGTGTATTCCCCCCCATACACCTATTCGAGACCCCCCGGGACCTAACAATTGGTATCAGAGCAGGTTGTTCGCAAGAACGCTCTGTGTCTGATTAGGTTCTAACTGAACTAGATCCTAATGGGGGCATTTTGTTTTTGATCAAAATCTTTTCTCAAACTTCCCTTTGAGATTGCTTGCTCCGTGTCCTCCATCTTGCTTTCTGTGTGCCTCTCTTTGCTTTCCCTCAAATGTACAGGAACAAGAAAGACTTCTCCAGTGACTATGTCCACACATACTTTCGAGGAGTCAACGGACTAGAGATTGGAACGCTGGATTCTGACCAAGACGACAAATTCATCTTTCTAGAAGAAAATCAGAGTCCAACCCACTCTCAATCTGAAGGAACGAGCAGATATGATCAAACTCGGTTAGAGTATCAACACCTAAGAATGAGATTTGAAAATCTCCTTAGGGAGCACAGACAGATCATCAGAGAAATAGATCACGTGCAAGATGCTCGAAGGATCACCATGCGCCACTTCATTTCAGATGAAGACGAAGCTGACAGAAGAAATGTTCAAGAGCGCAGACTGATCAACAGACTGAGAATGCTTCAGTCTCAAAAACAAGAACTTCTGCCACGTCTCGAGAAAACAGAGACAGAATTCAAAAGGACGTCAGAAGTCTTTGAAGAAGTAATTCAAGAAGAAACACTTCGGGTCAGAAGAATGATGAAACGAGAAAAGAACGTGCAACAACAGTCGACAGTTTAATAACCAAAGGAGAACCAGTCATACATTCTAGGGGGAACTTGCACTTCAGTCAACGACTAATCTAGTGGTAGTCAATGTGTAAGCTTTTCTCAACAAACTCTCTTGTACCTATGACTGATTTTTCCTATCTTTTTCGACTGAAATATGTTTAGTCTGACGTGTCTTTGTATTCACTTATTTATTTCTTTTAATTGACACGTGCAATCTTCGTTCAAAAATGGGTGACACACGATCACACGATCCCGCCCTTTTTACTAACAAGCGGATTGATCCACGTGCCACGTCCCCATTTGCACGGATTTCAAAAGTTTATTGAAACCGTCTTGAGCACGATCTTTCACATTCTCTACAAAACGTTTCATCTTCGCAAAATGATTTACTCAATCTCAGAGAAATCTTTTGTGCAAAAACTCTTTTTGTGTGCTTTCTCTTCAAGACTAACATTGAAAAACCACAGTTCATTCTCTGTGAGAACCATTTTACAGATTTTTGCAGAAATCTTCTTCTCTCCAAACTCCACATGGCAAAATCAGCTTCTCAACAAGTTGTTTGTTACGAATCCTTTGTAACATCTGAGGCACTCCAGAATCTTGTTGAGTTCAACAAGATTAATGAAATCTTGGAACGCCATGGATGGACGAAGGTCATCCAATGCTCATCGGAGTTTCTTCTCGACAAATCGACCATCAGAGAATTCTATGACAACATCAAGACTGATGAGTCAACTGGTGATCTTAGAATAGAAATCACTGCTTTCACCAACGAGAACTTCTCAGATTCCACGAAAGTCTCCATCAACATTTCACATGCTGCAAGAGAAGTGTTTAACCTCCCAACTGACGGGCCCGCACCATTCTTCACCGATGACGAAGCCACAAATCTCATGAGAGATGCGCTGATGAGTAAAGCTACTGCCGACCTCAACATCACAAATGTTTTGAGCATATCAAGAATTCATCCTCATCTCAGACCAATCGCCAAAATGATCAAGAAATGCTGGTTCGGCACTCTTGGATCTCCTGGTCATCTCTCGAGACCACACAAACTGGTGCTGATTGCCCTGATCCAGAAAGGCCCATTCAACTGGGAGAAGGCCTATCTTCAAATCCTTGCTGAAGAAAAGAAGGAATCCCATTCCACCAAGCATCTTTGTCAGGGAACCAGAGTTTCATCACTGATTCTTCACAGTGTGAAAGAAACTCGTTGCTTCTGGAAGAACACCACCCAAGTGTCTTCCTCCATCCGTCTGTTCGAAGGACAAAAAATCTCAACCAAAGGAAATGTCAGTCAGACAACTGAAACCCCTCTCTCCACTGCAGAGCCACGCTACAAGACTCGAGGCTCAATCAAAAGAAGCCTTGACGGTTCACCATCTCCAGTCAAGATCCTTCTTGACAATCCTCAAGAGTCCGCCCAAGAGAATCCTGAAGAAGCTACACAAAAAGCTTCAGAAGAAGTGCTGATTCCAAGCATTGAAACATCTCAGCAACAGTCTCCCACTGCTCCTCCACAAGATGAAGGAAATCTACAGTCGAAGGAGATGCTTGCAACTGACAACAGAGGAACTGACGCAGAAGAACCTCCTCTCAGAGGATTCTTCCACTTCTGCCTAGAAGGATTCAACAAGAAAGCAAAGTTTAATGAGCCTGCAGATATCAATGCTGCATCCTCATCTTCTAACAGTCAAACTACTCTTCTTAGAGACTTTGTGACACAACTGGCCCAACACTGTGTCACAACCACCTTTCCCTCAATCATTGCAACTCTGAATCCCGTTGAGTTCCGGGATCTTGTCGACTACTTCTTCTACATCTTTGTCAAAACCTTGCACAAATCTCAATACAAGGAGATTGATGAAGTTCTCACTAAAGAGGAACTGGAATTCTTAGAGAACAGCGTCTTTGAAAAGTTCAAAGTGACTAATCTCTGGGACACCATTCATGATTGGGCACCCAACTTCAGACTGTACCTAATTTCCAGAGGTCTTCTCAATGAAGATGATGCTGAGGACACTGATGTCCACCGTGAGTCTCTACCGCGTCAGACTGCTCCCGCCGACGCAAGAGGTGAAGAGGCGGCTGCTGAAGATCAAACACTTGCAAGACCTCTCAACGATGAGCAAACTCAAATGCTTTATGAGAGACTGATCATTCAAGAGGAATCAACCTACGAGCTAAAAGTCAAAATGGCTATTCTTGAATCAACAGTCATGCATCTTCAACAGCAACTGGAATTGCAGAATAAGTACAGCGGTGTTCCTGAGTCCGATGACAAAGACAAACGAGAAGAAGACAAGAAGGGAAAAGGAAAAATGACCGAAGAAGCAAAAGGAAGTCCTCCAAGGAAACTAAGCAAGAAGCTCCGCATCAACTAAGGACAAGGGAAGATCCAGGAATGTCATCTGAACAGAAAATTCTCATTTTTGTAAATGATGTTCTTAGGATGTCTTTGATCATTATGTTTTGATCTGTTCTTCTACACTATCATGCGACTATGTCTTTAATTGAATACAAAACTGATTTGCTTTTGCTATTCCTGCTCAAATTGTTGTTCCCTGTGCCTAACTATTTAAGTTGATAATGGATTATCCAATTTAGGGGGAACTCTGTTTGAGTATCATCAGTTCTTGACTGTTTTTCTAACTGATTGTTGGGAACTTGAGTTTATCGGCTTATATATTTTTAATTGATAAAGAAAAATAGGGCTTGTGTGAAATAATGATTAACTAGCGACTTTGCATTAGGTTTCAGACTTTTAAATTCTGAACACCTCTTTTTGAGCAAATCTTTTCAAATCATTGCATGCACTGTACGCCGCCTATTTTCAGCAAGAGATCATGTCTAATATTCCATATCAGTTTAAATCTCTTATTTTAAGATATTCCTCTGACGGGCATTAACTACGGACGTCAAAATTCATTAAACCTGACTTGGCGCGCAGATTTCAAACCGCCCACGTCTTTTCAATTGCCCTAGGAAACTGTTCATCTTCCACGATCACACTTCCTTCACTACGCCCACTCCTCCATCATCCATTAATTTTGCACTCTCTCTAACTCCAAAATCCACAGCACTCTACTGTGAGATTACTCTCTGCAAAATTTCTCTTCTTCACAGATTTCAAACTAGAAATGGCCAAGACTAACATGAAGAAGAACGAGAACAAGAAGGAGGCTCTGATCGAGAAGGAAGTCTGATACGAACAGTCCGTGCACAAGGACTCCCTTGAGAAAAAGCCTGAATACGAGAAAGTTTCGACAATTCTCAACCAGCACGGATGGATCAGATTCGTCACCAGTGAAGCGAGATATCTACTGGATGATGCAGTCAGAGAATTCTATAAGAATCTCAAGTTCAACGACTCCGGAGAGCTCATCTCCAAAAATCAGTGTTTACACCGCAACAGATCGTGTTGAAGAGACTCTCAACGTCTCTAAGATTGTCAGAAAACTGTTCAAACTTCCGAACAATGGAACTTCTTTCTCCAGTCTGACTGATGAGGAAGCGAACAAGATTCTCAAGTCTGCTCTGAAGGATGAATCTGAATCGACGGAAAGCCAAGTCACACTTTCCCATCTTTATCCTGAGTATGCCATGCTGGGCAAGATAATCCAGAAATGCTGGATAGGTGCAACCGGAACCCCCGAAAAAGCTTCTCAACCTCAGAAGAATGTTATGGCAGCTTTTCTGAAGAACGAATCCTTCAACTGGGAAGAAGCGTATCTGAAGCTTCTCTTCAACGAAGCTCACAACACAAGGCCTGCGACTATGGTTCGACAAGGGAACAGGGTTTCTCAGATTATCATTCAAGGAACAAGGAAGCACAGCTTTGTGCAATGGCCAAAGGTGATTGATTTTACGGACAGTCTTCGTCTCTTCAAACCTGCAAAAAGAGAACCCAAACCTCCTCCGAAGACGAAGGTCATCAATATCTCCTCCCCTTAATCATCTGGATCTGATGCCCCTGAATCCCCTCCATCAAATCCTCCTGCTCACACGAATGTGCCCCGCCGATCCCGTTCCATCCTCCCCCAAAAATCCTCCAGAAAGCCAAACGAGATGCCTTGGAAATCCTCTCCAAAATCCAAAGGCAAAGCTGTCTTGGAAGTTTTCCCTGAACCAGATCCCACTATTCCTTCAAAAGGTACTCAGGAAGTTGTTGGACTGCAGTCAGAAGCTCAACAAGATGCTACAAATCACCTTCAACGTCTACTTGGTGATTTTGATACGTCTCGAGAAGTCTATCGGAATCTACACAAACTTCTTACGTATACTTTTCTGAAGACAACACACTGCCCTCGAATCAACAGTCTTCACAGCAATCAAGCGGAAGACTCATTCGAAATGGAAGAGGCATCCTTGATCAGCCTCTTTCAAATTGAGAAAGTATGGGATGTAATTTATGGCTTTGACAGGTTTGCCATGAATTACTTGAATTCTTTCAACCAGTCAAGACATCCCACCCCAGTCAATAATGATGTTGGCACTTCGAAGGCGCCTGAAGAGCCCTTCATCCTTGAATCAGTAGCTGATCTGCAGCTGAATCTGCAGCTGCTCCAGCATACGACTCTACTCCTCCAGCGGAATCTGCAGCTGATCCTACCGCCTCTGAACAACTAATGACTGATCCGATCAGCCAGTTGAAATTGGTCTTAACTCCTCCATCAACCTCAGTTGAAGACAATCAACCCGGTGTCATTGAAATAAATGCACCCCTCTGCTCCTCGCCCGCAGAAGCACTGCCATCAACTGACTGTGCTGATCCCTCATCCACTGAAGGACGAGTCGAGGACATCACCAAGTCTCCTCAGCCTTCATCACCACTCCTCTTGAACACTGATGGGCCTACACCATTTGAAGGCATTTCCATCAGTCAAGAGCAAACAAGCTCTCAGCTCTCCGCTGAAGAAGGAATTGAATGCCCTGCTCCTCCGAATAATGCCGGGGCATCCACATCAAAAGCTCCCGTAGACAGTCAGCAAGCAAAGGCCCTGTCTGATGACTCTGATATTCCGATAGAACACGTTGAACTTCCTCAACCAACAGGACCTGTTCTATTCGATTCAGACGAGGACACTGATGAACTCCTTACACTCTGGAAACACAATCGACCACGCAAGAATCAGCTTCAGATTTCTAAAGGTGAAAAAGATCTGATCGTTGTCCTGCTCGAACACATCTCCAATCAACAGTACGAGATCGAGTCACTCCATCATGAACTCAAACGACAGAACATCTATGGAGAAAAGTTTGTGAAGAAACTTAAAGAAGTTCAGCAATAGGCAACGGCCGACATGATTCATCACGCCGGTCTGATCCATCAGCTCAAGACTGATCTGCTAAATGAGGAGATTGATCTTCTCAACTTCAAGAAAGAAATGATTGATACAGACGAAGGTCTTCCCAAACTCAAGAAGGACCACAATGAATTGCGCAACCTCTTTCTTGAAACAGAGATCAAGACGAAGACAACTCTTCATGAGTTCAAAACTCGGGTCAACAAATTGGAACTCGAATTTTTGCAAATGTTCATGCCTTCAACTGAAGTCAGACTGCTCGTTGCAGAAACAGTGCGCCCTGTCCTGACTCGACTTGCAGTAGTTGAACAGCAACTCCACCGTCCTCAAGAGTCTCCTGACTCTGCTCTTCTTCAGAAGATGTTTGATGATCTTCAAGAGCTGAAAAGCCGACTCCCTCCTGATGATGCCAAAAAGGGGGAAGAGGATATGAAGAAGAAGTGCGACCGAAAGGAAGAAGATTGGATTCCTCCATCCTTGAAGAAGGATTTTGACTTTGCCAAGGCTGATGATCTGATCTCAAAGATTGCTCCTACTACTACCTCAGTTGATCTCAACAGAAAAAGAGCCAGAGAAAGCTCTTCAAAAGAACCAGAGCCAAAGGACAAGAAGACGAAACCTGATTTCTCATCACGTCTTCTGGAAGGACAAAGGCTCCAGCATTACTTGAGAGAAGGCCTAATGGTATCATACTTGGACAAATTTGAGCGTCAAGACAAATGGATACCATCTGAGCTGAATGTCTGGTGGGAAAAGATCAAGGAATGCTACACCAAATGGATGATCTTTGCGAACATCCAAGGAGACATGGATTTTCGGAATGATGCCTGGAAATACTTCCTGTTACAGCAGCCAGAACGAGATTTGGTCTTGAAAATGCAAGATGCTCAAAGACAACTCGGAAAGAGCATTCCTGACCCTATGAAGAAGATGATGGCTCCACCAAGGATCAAGAATGGAGTCAACAGAGATAAAATCAAGACAGAGATCAGAGCCATCTGCAAGATCTGGAATGTGAATCCATGAAGGGAATGAAATCAGGGAAGCAGTCTTCAAATTGTATAATCAGAAACCTTAAATCTCTTGGTTGTCTTCTACTTTTTAGTGTTGTTCTTTTCTGCTCATAATTGTAATATAGACTGATGGCTTATCAGTCTTTCATTAATGAAAAGAACTTCTTCTTGATCTCAACCTGAAGACAATGACTTTTTATCCAGGCTCTGATTATGTTTTTCTGTCTTCTCCTGTTCTGTTTTAGAACTGTTTCGTTCTTAACTCTAAGTACAAGTTTTTAGGTTCTATTGTTAATGGGGAACTGTTTTCACCCCAGTTTTAGAACTTGTGTTGTGAGTTCAGTCTTTTTGTTGTCTAGAACTGCTGTATGGTTTTGGCATCATCAAAAAGGGGGAAATTGTTGGGAACCCTATGGAATATCCTAATCCTTATTTTGATGATACCAAAATTCATAGGTCTTAATTGTAATAGACTAGAACAATTTTTGAACTCAAGTGTTAGAGTTCATTTCTAGTTTAGTATGCGGTTCGGAAGACTGAAGAACGAAGGACTGAAGACTGAAGACTGAAGACTGAAGATACCAACTGAAGTATCAGTTGAAGAATCAATTTTGAACTGATTACTTAATGCGTGCCACAGACTGATACTAAAGTCAAGTATTAGTTGATCATTCTTCCTCGGACTGATCTTCCAACGTTCAAAGAAAGTCACGTACTCACAAGAGTACAGCCGCATTAAATGCAGAGATCTCAGGATCTTATCTCTGCAGAGGTCATTCCTATTTGGTGGTTACTTTATCAGAGACGTCACATCTCATGTCCCTCAAGAGAGCCGTTTCCACCAGACAAGGAACCTCGAAGATTGAAGCCTGAGCCCAAAATTCGAATTGCTCTCCAATGGAAGAAATTTTGAGCACGCTCTACGCCAACGGATCTATTCAAGAGTTCTCCTACAAATAGCGGTCGAGGATCAACTTCAATCTTCACCGATTCAACGACATAAGCTGAAGCTCTGTCGAAATTGCTACTCAGCCTAAAGCTAAACCTCTCCAAAACTTGAATCGAAGAAGAGAATTCCAAAGTCAAAATCAGTCAATGCTGATTACATACATTCTCTTAGACCTTAGGCAAACTTCTGTTTACCCAGAAGCCAAGGTCAAACTTGCTACAAAGAACTTGTTCTTTGCAGTATAGTTGGCACTCGTTCAAACCTCCTTTCCAAAAGAAAGATTTGAGTGTTTTGAGTGATTCGGAGGTTAGAAGTTTCTGTCTCTGAGAGTCTTAGTGCGGGTTGTGCTAAGCAAGAGAAATCCGACGCGAGTGAAGCGTGGGTACTGAAGAAGGGTTTTCTTCAGTGGTACGGTTGTGTGCACCCGGCAAGCACACGGTTTGGTTTGCAGTGCACCTGTTAAGCACTTGCAGAGTGGATTGTTGGTCTGATCAACCGACCGTGGACGTAGGAAAGGGTTTTTCCGAACCACGTAAAAGTCTCTGTCTTGTTTACTGCTTTCAGTTTTACATTCCTACTTGTGTTGTTTCAATTGATAAACTGAATACTCATTAACGGCAAAGAGAAACCTAAGACCAACAACGTGCACTACCGAGGCTATTGCGAAACTAAGTTTAATTTCCGCTGCGTATGATATCAGTCTGACTGATCTATCTTTTGATAGTCAAGAGTGTGTTATCATCTCTGTTTTTAGCAAACTCGATTGAAGCCCATAAGTGCATCAGTTAAGTTCAAGTAACTTAACTGATAACTCCTTACTGAAGAGCGTTCAGTATCAGTCGTCAACCCTGTTTGGTCAAAACTGTTTTTCAGTCAATAGGTGTCTTTGTTTGCGTGTAAAGTTTCGTTTAGATCTCTATTTTGAGATCCCTCTGATTGAGGATTAAATTTTTGAAAATAGCCCATAGGTGTATTCCCACCCCCCCCCCCCCATACACCTATTCGAGACCCCCCGGGACCTAACAGCAAGCCACGTCATTGACACGTAGGATCCAATTTGGGAGGGAAAAACGGTGCTAAAATTGAACACAAGGTAGCCATATTAATTGGAACTTTTAAAAGTCGTGCTAAATTTGGAATTCGGCTTAAGTTCATGATATTACATGCATTTAACCCTTTTAACTAACATTTTTATTGGGTTTACTGCCAATAAAAATGAGTTGATCTTGGGTACACCGAGACCCGGATCCAAATTACGAATATATATTAAATTCGTGCCTCACTTATCATTAGAAGACTTGGCGCACATGGTTTGAACCTTCCAGTCAGTTTCTTTTTTGCTCTTTTACAGTTTCATTTTTTTTTTGCATCTTCTTCTTCTTCTTTTTTTTTCTTTTTTTTTTCTTCTTCTTTTTCCCGTTTTTTGTCAGTTTCTTTTTTGCTCTTTTACAGTTTTTTTTTCCATTTTCTTTTTTTTTTTTTTTTCATTTTTTTCTTCTTCTTTTTCCTGTTTTCTTCTTCTTTTTTTCATTTTTTATTTCTCCTTTTTTCTTTTTCTTTTTCTTCTTCTTTTTTTTTCATTTTTTCCTCTTTTAAGTTTTTTTGTCAGTTTCTTTTTGCTCTTTTACAGTTATTATTTATTTTTATTTTTTTTTGCATTTTCTTCTTCTTTTTTTTTCATTTTTTTCTTCTTCTTTTTCCCCTTTTTTTGTCAGTTTCTTTTTTGATCTTTTACAGTTTCTTTCTCCTTCTTTTTTCATTTTCTTCTTCTTTTTTTACATTTTTTTCTTCTTATTTTTCCCGTTTTCTTCTTCTTTTTTTCGTTTTTTATTTCTCCTTTTTTCTTTTTCTTTTACTTCTTCTTTTTTTCATTTTTTCTTCTTTTAAGTTTTTTTGTCAGTTTCTTTTTTGCTCTTTTACAATTTCTTTCTTCTTCTTGTTTTGCATTTTCTTCTTCTTCTTTTTATGCACAAATTATGTTCCAATTTCCAGTGGAGCTACTTAAATTCCATTTTCTATTCTTTTCGATTTTTTTTTCTTTTTCATTTTTTCCTTTTCTTTTTGCATTTTCTTCTTTTTTTTGTTTTTCTTTTTGTTTTTCGTTGTTGTCTTTTTTTTGTTTTTACATGATTTCGAATGACACTATAAGATTTCAAACAACACTATAAGATTAGTAACGACACTTTAACTTTTCAAAATGACATTATGAGATTTCAAATGACCCTTTAAGATTTTAAAATGACACTTTAAGATTTTGAGATAACACTATGAGATTTGGAATGAATTACATGATTTCGAATGACACTATAACATTTTGAATGAAACTACATGATTTCGAATGACACTATAAGATTTGGAATGACATTACATGATTTCGAATGACACTATGAAATTTTGAATGACACTATAACATTTCGAATGACACTTTAAAATTTCGAATGAAACTTTAACATTTCGAATAACACTATATGATTTGGAACGACACTTTACATTTTGAATGACACTATGGAATTTTGAAAGACACTATAACATTTCGAACGATACTATAAGATTTCCAATGACACTACATGATTTCGAATGACACTATAATATTTCGAATGACACTATAACATTTTGAAAGACACTTTAACATTTCGAATGACACTTTAAAATTTCGAATGAAACTTTAACATTTCGAATAACACTATAAGATTTGGAACGACACGTTAACATTTCGAATGACACTATGGAATTTCGAAAGACACTATAACATTTCGAACGACATTATGAGATTTCTAATGACACTACATGATTTCGAATGACACTATAATATTTCGAATGACACCATAACATTTTGAAAGACACTTTAACATTTCAAATGACACTTTAAAATTTCGAATGAAACTTTAACATTTCGAATAACACTATAAGATTTGGAATGACACTTTAACATTTCGAATGACACTACATGATTTCGAATGACACTATAACATTACGAATGAATGACACTTTAATATTTCGAATGACACTATGAAATTTTGAAAGACACTATAACATTTCGAATGACACTATAACGTTTCGAATGACACTATGAGATTTCGAATGACACTACATGATTTCGAATGATACTATAATATTTCGAATGACACTATAAGATTTCAAACAACACTATAAGATTAGTAACGACACTTTAACATTTCAAAATGACATTATGAGATTTCAAATGACCTTTTAAGATTTTGAAATGACACTACGCCAATTCGAATGAAACTTTAACATTTGAAATGACACTTTAACATTTCAAAATGACATTTTAAGATTTTGAAATAACACTATGAGATTTCGAATGACATTACATGATTTCGAACGACACTATGAAATTTCGAATGGCACTATAACATTTCGAATGACACTACATGATTTCGAACGACACTATAATATTTCGAATGACACTATCATGTATATAAATGACACAATTTTGTTCTAAAAATAACACTATATGAAAATGACACTAACTCTATTAGAAATGACACTATTATGTTATACAAACGACACTATATGTATGACACTAACATTATTATAAAAAATACTTCTATATGAAAATATGACACTAACACTATATGAAAATGACACTAACACTATAATATTATAAAAATAATACTATATTGTTCTACAAATAACATTATTTTTAATTATCTAAATTACACTATTTTTATTAGTAAATGACACTTTTATTATATTTAAATGACACTATTTTCTTAGTAAACTACATTTAATATATCTAAAAATAGCACTATTTTTCTTAGACCGACACTTTAACATTTCGAATGACACTACATGATTTCGAATGACACTATAAAAAAAACTGAAAATAAAAGAAATTAAGAAAGAAACTAAGAAATTGAAAACTGAAAAGAACTAAAAAAAAAGAAGAAAAGAACGGAAAAAAAAGATAAAACGAAAAAAAAATTAAGAAAGAAACTGAAAACTAAAAAGGACAAAAAAAGATAAAACGAAAAAAAAATGACAATATAAAAAAAACTAAAAATAAAAAAAAAATTAAGAAAGAAACTAAGAAACTGAAAATGACACTATAAAAAATAACTGAAAATAAAAAAAATTAATAAAGAAACTAAGAAAAGAAGGAAAATAAAAATAGTTAAGACAGAAACCAAGAAATTGAAAATGACACTATAAAAAAAACTGAAAATGAAAAAAAAATTAAGAAAGAAACTAAGAAAAGAAGGAAAAGAAACTAAGAAAAAAAGGAAGTGGAAATGCGCTGAAGGAGGTGAAGCCAAACAAATAAAGAATAAAATCGGCACTACTAAGAATCGAACTCACAACCTCAAAAATGTAAGTATGCGTCCGAACCAGCTGAGCTAATTGCTCAATTGGTAAATGCTCTAGGCCGTTTAATAAATATTCTATCGTTGCAGATCCGGGTCAGATTTGACCCGGGTGCACACAAGATTTTGTGATAAAAATATACACAAATTATACTCAAATTTTAATTTTTAACCAAATTTATTTTTTTGTGTAAAAATACACGCACTTTTATATTTTTAGAAATTGACCTAAGCCTCAAAGTTTGCTGGATAATAACTTGATTATCTGAAGTTCAATGGACAATCCAAAGATACTACTAGAAAACTTTTGACATACGTTATCTTTCTATTGATACTTATA
This sequence comes from Salvia miltiorrhiza, assembly GCF_028751815.1. Taxonomy (NCBI): domain Eukaryota; kingdom Viridiplantae; phylum Streptophyta; class Magnoliopsida; order Lamiales; family Lamiaceae; genus Salvia; species Salvia miltiorrhiza. Next base: position 12,491,584 of record NC_080388.1, read on the forward strand.
TTGTTAGGTTTTGGTTACCGCAAATGGTTAAAAAATGTCATGAAAGTTGATGTCATCACACTCTAACAATATGGGAATAATTAGAGAGATATTATAAAGATGTTTTCAATAGTACCTTTGAATCTATATATATATATATATGAAAATATAGTTGTAACAATTATTTTTTCTCAGCAAATTTTCTCTCTCACCTATCATTTATTTTTTTCACATTTTCTCTCCTCTAAACTCCCTCTACCAACTACCATGGACGTTTCTCTCCTCTTTTTCTTTAAACTAGTACGCCCATTCGTGCTATGCACGACGAATATCGAAATTAAACGACATGTTTGATGAAATTGCGATTTATATATAAAAAGAAAGAAAAAAGACGAACACCCTTGAGAGCACAACGGAGCAAACTAAGGGCCGGGCCTCATTAAAACCTTATCAAAGTAAACCCAAAGGGAAAAACCTTTGATAAGGAAAAAGAGTGCCCGTAGAGACAACAAAACAAAGAAGGGTCGGAGATCGGGAAGGACACTTCAGAGACGCCGGCCTAACCATTGTCCCAAAGCATCCCGGTTTCTCACACACCCAAGCCGAACGACACCACCTCGCCGGGAGAAACCCAGCCAAACAACTCACCGCACTAGCCCACCAGCCACCCCCCGAAACCCCCGCGAACAGTCTGCTCCCAGACGGAGAAGACACGGCCGCGCTGACCCACCTACCTATCCAAACCACCAACATCTCCCCGCACAGCTCAGCGCCGCTACTCCCATCTCGCACCCTCGAGCTACAAACGCCGCACTTTTGCTCCTCCTTGAGCACAAACAAACCAAACGCAGGAAGAATGCTATCTAATACGAACATAACTGTGAGAAGACATATCTCTAGCAACGGCTTCTTTAATATCATCAATACCATAAGGCGACCAACCTTCTTCACGATTATTATTTGCCATGATATCCGCCACGGCATTACCCTCGCGGAAAATATGGGTAACTTGCAGTTGGAACGAAGCAAGCAACGAAAGAGTACGCTTCCAAAGGGCCACAAAACGCCAAGGAACATCCTCCGATTTAGTATTAAGCAGATTCACCACGTAGGAAGAGTCGGCTTCAATCCAGAGTTTTAACCAACCGCGCTCATACGCTATAGAAATCGCCGTGATCACGGCGAGAAGCTCGGCTTCAAACGCGAACCCATGGCCGCCTTTCACATGATAACAACCCCGAACATGACACCAACTATCCCTATAAACCCCTCCCGCAGCAATAAGACCCGGGCTCCCCAGAGCCGATCCATCCGTATTTACTTTGATCCAATCCATAACCGGCGGCCACCAATAAACATTTACCATTTTAGGAGGTGGAGCAGCGCGCGAACGAACACCAATGGCGCGAGTAATGACATATTCGCCCCAAGCACCCGAGACAGATCCGAGTTTCGTGAAATGGGCTTCCATCTCCTGGAAATGAACTTTGATAAACTTCAAAATATTAGGCCCATGAAAGTTAGCATTGTCGAACACAATCTTATTCCGATCATACCAAATTTTCCACACAAGACTCATAATGCCAGCCTTCCAAAAACTAGAAATCAACGAGCTGAAATTCCTATTCCACGCCTCCACCAAAAAGGAGTGAAGATCTGCACAATGAGTGAGATACTCCACCCCAAACCAAGCAAGAAACGAGCTCCAAACCTCCTTCACCCGACTACACGACCAAAAGATATGGTCAATAGATTCGGCGTCGCTCCGGCAAATATAACAGATGTTTGGCATAATTAAACCTTGACGGATAAGAATATCAAGAGTCGGCAAGCGTCGATGAATAAGTCTCCAACAAAGGATAGATCTCCTTGCCGGGATAAATCTTTCCCACAACCAACTGCCCCAGGACACTTTCGGAAAACTATGGCAATGCTCGCGAAAAGCAAGTGCCGCAGACACCTCCCCTTTGAGCGAATGTCTCCAGAAACGAACGTCACCAGTCGAGCCAATAGGGAGTAACAGGATATCCCTAACAACCTCCAGATAACGTTCAAAAAAACTTGGAGCAAAGTGCCAAATCCCATCGTAGAAGTAATCCGCCACCGAGTACGTGAGAAATTCATGCATGTAGTACGGGACTCCAAGCCTGTCAACCAATTTATAACCAAGCCAGTTATCAGTCCAAAAATATGTGGACTCCCCATCGCCAATGTAAGAGTACGAGTCCCGAACAAGATCAGGGACCTCCTGCTTCAACCCAATCCAAACAGACGAAGCAGCAACGTTCGGTTTAGCATTACCAAAACCATCCAGATAACGACTGCGCAGAATCCTTTGCGCCCAATCCTGCCCTTTAATGACTCTCCAGGCGGCTTTCATGAGAAACGACTTATTCATAATCTTGAAGGACCGGACTCCCAAGCCGCCTTCTTCTTTCAGAGCGCAACAACGACTCCATTTAACAGGACAAGATCCGCTCTTGTCAACACAACCCGTCCAAATGAAGTTTCTGCATTTTTTATCCAAATCTAGGAGAAGGGATTTAGGCCACCGGAACACCATCATAGAGTGGATTATCGAGCTCTGGATGACAGATTTGACAAGGCACAACCGCCCCGCCATTGAAAGCTGCCGACCCTGCCAGCTATCAAACTTTTGAATAATCCTGTCTTTTATACTCATGAAATAAGAAGCCTTAATTCTTCCAACAAATAAAGGAGCGCCGAGGTAGGTAACAGGAAGCGAGCCGCACGCAAACTGTAACTCTTGCTGAATTTGAACTCCCATGCGTCTAGGAACTCCCTCACCCAGAAATAAGCTAGACTTCTCATGACTGCATATTTGGCCAGAAAGCAAGCCATAATAATGCAGAATATCCTTGACTTTCCTGGCATTGCGAACCGAGGCCTTGCAGAAAATAATAATGTCATCTGCATATAACAGATGAGTTGGAAAGTTAGCTTCCCGACTAAAACTCATCGGCACCAAATGACCAGAATTCACACAATTCGTAATGAGATGGCTTAAGACATCCTCAGCAATCCCAAACAAGATCGGGGAAAGAGGATCGTCTTGTCGAACTCCTCTCGAGCAACTGAAGTAGCCACTTAACTGCCCATTATAAATAATCGAGATCCTGGCGGAATGAAAGATAATAGAAATCCAATTAACGAACTTCTCATGAAAACCAAAAACTCTAAGGACTTGAAGAATAAAGCTCCAGCTCATCGTATCAAAAGCTTTCCTAATATCAATTTTACAGGCCATGTTGGATCCACGATTAACCCGTTTCATACAATTGAAACCCTCCGATCCCAACATAATACAATCATGGATCGAACGACCCGCAATAAAACCAAACTGGTTAGGAGAAACACAGAGGGCAGCGATAACACTTAGCCGAGATGCCAGAATCTTAGAAATAATCTTAAAAAAGAAATTTGATAAAATGATCGGCCGAAGATCAGCCACCGTTACCACCTCTTCCTTCTTCGGGATAAGAATCAGAGTGCTCGCGTTGCACCCATTCGGCAAATAAGATTTCCGGAAGAAGGTGCGAACGGCACTAACAACGTCATCCTTCACAATCTTCCAGCTAGAATGAAAGAACGCCCCCGAAAAACCATCCGGTCCAGGGGCACTAGAAGACTCCATACTATGAACCGCAGCCGAAATCTCCACCTCATCAGGAAGGCGAATAAGCATCTCATTCTGAATTTCCGAAATGGAGTGATCGATAATCGCCTCCAACTCCACCGTTTCGACCCTACGATTCTCCGTCTCTTCGAATAATTGAGAGAAATAATCAATAATATGGCTCTGAATTTGCCGAGCATCAGTAGTAACAACTCCATCAATCTTCAGGTGTCCAATATTAAGATGCTGCTTTCTAAACTTGATCATGTTATGAAAAAACGACGAGTTACGATCGCCGTCATGCAGCCACGTGACTCTGCTTTTTTTGTCTTAAGAGCTCATTTTTGCGAGAAAGAGTGATATTCAAACTTGCCTGAGCCGCAATCTCCTCATTAAATAAGTCTTCCGTGTAACCCGAAGCAGAAATCCGCTCCTGGACCTCCGCGAGCTTCTCGCCCATCTCCTGTATAGAAACATCAACATTGCCAAAAACCTCCTTATTCCAAGACTTAAGCACTCCACGTAGCCTCCGGAGCTTAGCCATCACCCGAAAAATAGGACAATTCGTCTCAACCTGTTGATTCCAAGAATGCTCCACCACTTCCAAAAAATTGGCATGAGAGGCCCACATAGTCAAGAAACGAAAAGAGTTTCTTCGTCGGATGTCCGAACCAGAGCATTGAAAGACCAGCGGCGAATGGTCCGACGTGATCCTCGGCAAAGCATGAGTATTAATCGCTCTCCACATCTGAGCAAAAGAATCCAAAACCAGCACACGGTCAAGAAGAGACTCAACATGGCGGGGAAGAAAACGACGCCCCGACCAGGTGAATTTAAGACCCGAGGTGGGCGATTCGATAAACTGCGTGGCATCAATGAACTCGCAGAAATCCCTACACGATTGGCGATTGGGGCTAACAGTACTAATACGTTCATGCGCACCTTTCACCGCGTTAAAATCACCCATAAAAATGGTGGAGCCATTCGTGTGGTGAAGAAGATCAATCCACAGCTTTCTACGTTCCATAGGACAATTAGATCCATGAACAACAGCAATGCGAAAATTAAGAGAATTCCAAACGCAATCAGCAATGACAGTCTGATCCGAAGACCAAATCACATTCGTGACAACCGAGGGATGAGCCAGGAGCCAAATGTTCGAACACATCTGATGGCGAAAATTTTGATGCCGAGCCACCATATTGATGGAATGCCAATAATTAGCAGGAACTTTACTGAAATCCACTTTAGGTTCCACAATACCAATGATAATGGGATTAAAGGAGTGGGAGTGCTCCTTTAAGACACGTCTAGATTCATCCGTAAGCCCCCGGACGTTCCAGACGATAATATTCATATCAAATAGTTCGAGTTCGTTGAGCGTCTTCCCGCTCAACTTCGTCAGCCCAACTTTTTTTAGCTATGTTCTCCATGGCACTAATACTAGGATTTTGACTGGAATCAATAACATAATCCCGTAGTTGTTGTCCAGTATCAACTTGTTTTCTGAGCCGTCCCTTAATGCTGTCAGCTCTAGGAACCCTAGTCGATTGATCCTGTTTCAGCCTAGACGTTTGATCGTGTTTAGGCGGCCTCCCTCGACCTCTCTTAGCAGTAGTCTCCGGAGGATGTTCCATCGGCTCTTTAGCAAGAGCGAGGAATTGTTCAAGTCTCTGTGCCTTCTTTGCATTCTCCAGAGCAATAATCTCATTTTGTTGCAGCACCTCCTCATCTGCCAACTTCTCGCTATCAGAGAGAGAATCCTGTTCCGAGTCTTCGCTTTCCACGATCTCCTGAAGTACGACCTTATCGTAAACAGAAAGCTGCACCGGCTTCGAGCAAGCTTGAAGATTATCTGGCCCAAATGTCTCCTCCTCATGAGTAACTTCCTCGGCTTGTAAAACGTCAAAAGAATTTTTCATGGGAAAATCTTGTGTTCTTTCTTGTGAGTGAACTACACGCTGTTGCTCCTTAAGTTGGCGTGCGCTGCCGATCTGTTGCCATTCATTCCCACCAACTCCAGGGAGAGCATCCTGCTGCTCTTTCTCACAGGTATCAGTTTGCGGGTTCATCTGATTAACCCTATCATTATCGTGAGAGGCAAGGCTTACAGCCGTTTTACCTCGCTCGTCATCCTTATTCCCAACTTGCTTCTCCTTCCCCAAATCTCCCCTTGAATCCGAAGTTTCCTGCCATTTCTTTCCCAAAACTTTTGGTGGTTGCTTTGGATTAGCATTTTTAGTTCCACCCCCATCATTAGAACTAGCTTTGCGGCATTTATCCGAGGAATGGCCCGTGATTTTACACCTAGAGCAATAGAAAGGCAAATATTCATAAGTAAACTCCACATGAAAAGAGAAGTCATCAGCATCAAAGAGTATAGTATTTGGAAGAGGCTTTGACATATCTAACTCCACAAGAATTCTCGCGAACTGTCCAAAGTCCCGTGTGATGGAGGCCCCATCTATCTTGAGCGGGTGCCCTATGTGTCTTGCTATGCCAGAAATCACCTCTGCATGCCAATATTCGATGGGAAGATAATGAATCCGGACCCAAACATTGGCCAGAGACGAATGTTCCTTAAAAGGATCGAAGTTTTTTACCCACTCCCGCATTCTAATATGGCCATCGAATATTTCCCAAATCTGCTTAGCTTTGGCACATAATTTATCCTCGGCGTTTTGAAAAACCATCGTATAATACCCTTTTCCCAAAGGTATAATTTGCCAGTTCTCCTTTATGTTCCAAAGTTTGGAGAGCTCCCTCTTGACAATCATTGCTGGCCTAGGTTTATCCCCTTTACGTAGAAACAATCTCCCCGTCAAAGCATGCTCAAACAGCGACAATTGCTTGGATAGAAGATCCTTAGGCATCTTGAAGCAAACATGATCTCCCTCTTTAGTAGGCCTAAGGGCGTGAAAGTGATGTGCTGCTATATCGGGCCTACGAGGAGCCCTATTAGTAGTAATATCGGCGTAAGACTGCACCGTCGGAACTGTCGGAGTTACAGCAACTTTATCAGCCGGTGCTGATGGACCCAGCGACTTTTCTCCATGGCTGGGGTTCGTTTGTAGCAGAGAAGAATTCTTCAAAGACTCCGAATCTTTTCCATGTGGAGCATCGCTAGGGTTTCGCTCAGTAGATTTAGACCCAGTGGAATTAAGAGAAAAATTATTGGACACAATCATGGAACCTCCCACAGTCGACATATTTGTGGCGGCACGGCCACCGGAACCCGACGACGGCGGCTGCATGAAGAAAGCGGCAAAGCTAGGGTTTGGCTTTGCAGAGAGAATTCATTGCTCGAAATTAAACGACATGTTTAAATAAATAAGTATAAATATTAAATAAAATTAAAATATAAATAAATACAAAATATATTTTAAAAATAAAATAAACACATCAATCCTCTAAATTATTTGATAATGAAAATTAAAATTACACATTATTATTATAGAGTATTACGCATCATAATAAATAAATAAATAAATATTTTCATACACAAACATAAATAAAAAATTGTAAAATTTCAACGAATAGATAGAAAATAAAATATTTTAAAGTTTTCATAATTTATTCATTTTAAATTCTTTTTTTATAATTTTTATACCATATTAAGTATTTTGTCACGAACTTATATAATATGCATAATAAATATTTATGCATAAATTAAATTTGAGGATGTTCAGAAAAAAAAATTATATAAAAAATAGAGAAAGAAAAAAGAGGGAAAGATGGAGGTAAAAAAACTTCTCTTTTATACTCCCTCCGTCCCAGCTGAAATGTCATGTTTTCCTTTTTGGGTTGTCCCACTTGAAATGTCTTGTTTCCTTTTTTGGCAATACACTCTCTCTCTATACTTAATATTTAAATAATTTCCACCAACCCACTTTATCTACTTTATACACATTTCTTAATCTCCGTGCCGAAAAGAAACAAGACATTTCAGCTGGGACAGAGGGAGTATATTATATAGATTTCTCTCTCTTCTTCTACCAATTTTCTCTCCTTTTTTTTTTAGATTATTTTCTAAAAATCATCAAATTAGATTCATAAAAAAAGAATATTTAATATCCATCTAAAATTAAAGATAGTTACAAGATGTTTAATTTGATATAAAAGTCATCAATTTTATTTTTTTTGAAAACAAATAAGTTATGATAGATTAAAATTTAAAGTATGAGTATATTTTTTTTTCTCTCTACATAAAGATTTTAAATCAAACTTTTTTATCTCGCTTATATATATATATATATATATTTTTTTTTTCTTATAACCTCTTGCTTATCTTCTTTCTTTTTAACCTTGAGTACACCAATTGAGATTAAATGTATGATGTCTTATTTTGTGTTCCATTTTTAATTTTTTTTTAATATATATATATTTCAATTTTATTATAACTAGGATTTATTTCATCTAATATAGTGTATATAATTATTTTTTTTATCATTTAATTCACTTTTATTAACTATTAATAGTGTTGGGAACCTTGTGGAATATCTTAACCCTTGTTTTGATGATACCAAAATTCATAGGACTTATATGTAATAGACTAGAATCGTTTTGAACTCAAGTGTTAGAGTTCGTTTCTAGTTTAGTTGCGGTGTCGAAGACTGAAGACTGAAGACTGAAGACTGAAGGCTGCAGTTACCAACTGAAGTATCAGTTGAAGAATCAGTTGAAGACTGATTATTTAATGCGCGCAAAGGACTGATACTAAAGTCAAGTATCAGTTGAACATTCCTCCTAGGACTGATCTTCCAACGTTCAGAGGAAGCCACGTACGCACAAGTACAGCCGCATTAAATGCAGAGATCTCAGAATATCTTATCTCTGCAGAGGTCATTCCTATCTGGTGGTTACTTTTCAGAGATGTCACGTCTCCTGTCCATCAAAGAGAGCCGTTTCCACACAGACAAGGAACCTCGAAGATTGAAGCCTCAGCCCAAATTCGAATTGCTCTCCAACGGAAGAAATCTTGAGGACGATTTACGCCAACGGATCTATTCAAGAGTTCTCCTACAAATAGCGCTCGAGGATCACTTCAATCTTCACCGATTCAATAACATATGCTGAAGCTCTGCCGAAATTGCTACTCAGCCTAAAGCTTAACCGCCCCAAAGCTTGAATCGAAGAAGAGAATTCCAAAGCCAAAATCAGTCACTGCTGATTACATACATTCTCTTAGACCCTAGGCATATATCTGTTTACCCAGAAGCCAAAGGTCAAACTTGCTTCAAAGAACTTGTTCTTTGTAAGTATAGTTGGCACTCGTTCAAACCTCCTCCCCATAAGAGTGTTTGAGTGGTTCGGAGTTCAGGAAGGTACTATGAACTCTGAGTGAAAAGTCTGAGCACGAGGTGTGCTTAGCAGGGAAATCCTACGCGAGGTGTGTGGGTGCTGAAGAAGGGTTTTCTTCAGTTTACGGTTGTGTGCACCAGGCAAGCACACGGGTACGATTTGCAGTGCACCAGTGAAGCACTTGCGGAGTGGATTGTTGGTCTGATCAACCAGCCGTGGATGTAAGAAAGGATTTTTCCGAACCACGTAAAAGTCTCTGTGTTATTTACAGCTTTCAGTTTTACATTCTTACTTGTGCTATTTCTATTGATAAAACTGAACACTGACTAACAGCAAAGAGAAACCTTAATCCAACAACCTGCTCCACCGAGGCTATTGCGAAACTAAGTTTAATTTTCGCTGCGTATGATATCAATCTGACTGAACTATCCTCTGATAGTAAGGAAGAGTGATATCATCTCTATCTTAGCAAACACGACTGAAGCCCTTACTTGAATCAGTTAAGGTCCAGCAACTTAACTGATAACTCATTACTGAAGAGCTTTCAGTATCAGTCGTCAACCCTGTTGGTCAAAACTGTTTTCAGTAAAACAGGAGTCCTTGTTTGCGTGCAAAGTTTCGTTTCAATCTCTGACTGAGATCCCTCTGATTGAGGTCAGTAGATTGTTGTAAAAATAGCCTATAGGTGTATTCCCCTCCCCCCCATACACCTATTCGAGACCCTCCGGACCTAACAATTGGTATCAGAGCAGGTTGTTCGCAAGAACTATCTGCATCTCACTAGGTTCTAATTGAACTAGATGCTTTTTTCTTAAAGGTCTTGAAAAAGTTTTACTCTTTCTTTTTGTGCTTGCTATTTGCTCTATCTGCTGTTATCTATTCTCTCTTTTTTGATGGAGACTAACCACAACAGATTATCTTCTCTACCTATGTTTAGTATTAAAAAATACGACATATGGAAGTTTCGGCTTGAAAGCTTCCTCACCGCCCAACATTGCCGAATGTGGGAAGTCATCACCAGTGGACCGATCACCATCACCGAAACTATCAAAAGGGTTCCTGCTGATCTCCGACAGAATCCTTATGATGATGTCCAGCCCAAGTCAAAGGCAGACTTCACCACAGAAGAAAAGAAGTAAGATGAGTTAGACAACCTCGCCAAAAGCATCATCTCCGGCACTGTTCCCGACAAGCATGTCATGAAGATCATCAAGTGCGGAACTGCAAAGGAGATGTGGGACATTCTGGAAAGAATGTGCGTAGGTTCCGAGGAAATCAAGGAGAATAAGCTATCAATAGCTTGCCAGAAGTTCGACTCCTTCCTCATGCTCAAGAATGAATCTGTCGAGGAAATGGAACAAAGATTCAATCTTATCTTGAATGAAGTACAATCCATTTCCAAAGACAAATACTCTCAACGAGAAATCAACCTGAAGATTCTTCGAGCACTGCCACGTGGAGAATGGCAGATCTACTCAGTCGCTCATCAGCATAAGCCAGGATTCAGTCAGCTCCCGACAAACAAGCTTTTCTCCGATCTCATGGCAAATGAGTTCGACCTTCTGAGAAATCTTGGTAACAAGAAGGCTGGAGGATCAGACGAAGATGGTCCATCAACCTCAAGAGGAGTTGCGCTGAAGGCCTCAACCAGAGAAGGCAAGAAGCAGATCAAGGAGCCAACGGAACTCAACCCAGAGGACTTCTTCAGTCAATATGCTTTGTTGACTGATAGATTCAACAAGATGGAGTCCAAGTTCCGGAAGTACAAAAGGTTCCACAAACAGCACTACAAAGGAAAAGAAAGAGAAGGGAACTCTAGACATTCCACAGATCGAAGCGGAGAAAGAAAGTTAGCCGCTTACGACATCAAAGATATGGAATGCTTTGGATGTAGAAAGAAAGGGCACTTTCGACATGAATGCCCTGATCTGACTCCAGCCGAGCGCAGAGAACTGAAAGCTAAGAAAGATCGTAGCTTTTCGAAGAAGAAAGCGATGGTTGCTGACGATGCTGACTCTTCCAAAGACACATCAGAATCATCCGACTTCGACAGTTCCAGCTCAGATGATGAGAGTCGAGCCCTGATGGCCAACGAATCAGAAAGCGTGGCTGACAACAGCTACGACAATGGAATGAATGGCTCAGAGGTAAACTCTCACTCAAAAACTCCTTATACTGATAACTTCCTGATGCTTTCAGGAGACCACTCAGAATCTGAAGGTAGCTCATCCGATGAAACTGACGAGTTTGATCAACTCATGATTGATCACTGTCAGCTGAGGAAAATGTTCGAAGATCTCCTCAAGCAGAATCAGAAAATGGACAAGGAGATCAATGATGAACGAGCTAAGAATCAGACAATCATCTACTTTCCGGATGAAACTTGTCTTGATCAGCTAATCATGGAGAACAGCCGACTGGAAGAAGAGCTCAGAATCTCCAACTCAGAATGTGAAAGAGCATCTCATGAAATCAAGAGGCTCAATCACAAGCTGGAAGAAACAGTCAAGAACTGCATGATGCAGTCTCCCATGATGAGCAACTTTCCATCGAAAGGACTGGTCAACAACATCGGAGGAAAAGTTACAGCTGCCAAAGGAAAGGATATCATGATCATCTCAAAGGACGATCCTTCTGAAATCACAACCTTAGAAGAATCAAGAGATGATGATATGGATGAAGTTCGCAAGCGCAGACTGATGGCTAGATCAAATGTTCCACCTCCGCGAAGCTACAGACGAGCTAAGGAGGCCCCCAACTAGATCATTCTACTGAGAAGACTGGAAAGCAGATTTCAGTCAAAAATCAGGGAAGGAACATCAGAAGCCAAGAAGAGTCTTCCTCATCAATCCAGGGGGAAGAAAAGCCACATCAGTCAGAAACTGACATCCTCAGTTCAGTTTCAGAAGGAACAACATCCATGGAGATCAAGCAATGCTGAGTCCAGTCGAGCCATGCCACTTCCTCGACGACAAGCTACTGGACATCAGCCAAGTCTCCAAAATTCTGCAAAGACTCGAGTATCTCAGGGAAGATACTTCGCCGAGCAAAGAAGACCTCAACCACTCATCAGACAGAACTGCTACAAGAGTGAGGCCTTCAAAAGGATTTCTCAACAGAAGAATGCTCATGTGCCACCTGAAGCGCCAACGACGTCAACCGGACATTCAACAAAGCGCAAGAGATCAGCCAAACCAATTCTGAAGCAGATATGGGTTCCAAAGGGAACTCGAGCTAACATCAAAGGACCCAAAGCTTGATTGGGTGCCTGAAGCAACTCTTCCTTGCAGGTCAATGTCAGGAAACTCAGAAAGAAGGAAGAGGCCAAAACTTCGATCAGAACGTGGTATCTGGACAGTGGCTGTTCGAAGCACATGACGGGCTATAAAGAATATCTATCTCAGTATGTTGAGAAAGCTGGATCCAAAGTTGCATTCGGAGACAACTCAATCGGAGAAACAAAAGGCTACGGTGTGCTCAACATGGGTAATGCCAGTATCAGTAATGTTAGCTTTGTTTCTGGTCTTAAATATAATCTGTTGTCTGTGAGTCAATTTTGTGACAGTGGTTTCACAGTGAAGATCAAGAAGGATGAATTCACTGTTAGAAACAATCAAAAGAAGGTGGTTCTTAAAGGATTCAGACAAGGGAGTCTCTACGTCGTTTCTTGGGAAGACAACCCACCAGAAACGTGCATCATCAGCAAGAGCAGGTCGGAGCTCAATTGGCTATGGCACAAGAGACTCAACCATCTCAACTTCAAGACGATCAACAAACTTGCTAAACATCAACTGGTAGAAGGCCTTCCTTCTATTATGTTCCAGAAGAAGCAAGAATGTGAAGCATGCCTCAGAGGAAAGCAGACGCGAACGTCATTCAAGTCAAAGATAGGACACTCCTCTGGAAGGATTCTGCATCTACTTCACATGGATCTGTTTGGCCCGATCACTCCAAGAAGCTACAACGGTAGGAAGTACACCTTAGTAGTTGTGGATGATTATTCACGATATACTTGGGTTATCTTTCTCTTCAAGAAGAAAGAGACACTGGAGGAACTGCCAAAGCTGCTGAGAAGACTGAGTGTTGAAAAGGAAGTCAACATCATCAGCATCAGATCAGATCGTGGGACCGAGTTCCTCAATACTGTCATTCGCAAGTATTGTGATGAACAAGGAATCAGTCATCAAACTTCTGCAGCAAGAACTCCACAGCAGAACGGAGTTGCAGAAAGAAGAAACCGGTCTCTAAAGGAAGCAGCAAGGACGATGCTAGCTGAGTCAAAACTCCCCTTGAAGTTTTGGGCCGAAGCAGTCAACAACGCATGCTACACGCAGAATCGCTCCTTCCTCACTCAGAGACATGGAAGAACTCCATACGAGTTATGGAAGAACAGAAAGCCATCGATTGCCTACTTTCATGCTTTCGGTTCTGAGTGTTTAATACTCAAACTCTTTGTGTTGAAGAAACACCTCATGTGATCTTTGATGAGTCTACAGATGGTTTCAGGGAATAAGAAGCTGAAAAATGTGTTCAGATCGCTGAAGGTTCCAAAGCTGAAATCCACAACACTGAGCCCTCTACTGTCATGGTGTGGGGATCTGGCAAAGATGAAGATGCTGAGATGCTTCAGTATCAGAAGATCAACCATAGGTCTGAAGTTCAGACTGGAGCTAATGCAGATGGCATTAGTCAAGGGGGAACTCCAGTTGCTGTAGTCCGAGTTGAACGCGCAGAAACCGCCCCAGCTCAACTCTCCCCTGCTCCAGAAGGTGCTCAACACCCCAGAACCATTCTGACCGAAGAAGCCCCACCTTCTCCAGAAGAAATCAAGAAGTATCGAAGATGGTTTGAACTCCACTCAAAGGAGAACATCATTGGAGAACCATCAGATGGCGTCAAGACTCGGAGATCAATGTGCAACCTCGTCTTCGACATCAATCAGAATTGCATCAACGAAGATAAGAATTTCAGCTGTTTCTTATCAACTACAGAGCCCAAGGATATTGAAGAAGCTCTGAAGTCTACTCAGTGGGTCATCGCAATGCTAGAAGAACTCAATGAATTCAACCGGAATTCAGTTTGGGAGCTTGTGGATCGACCAGACGATGCAAAGGTGATTGGCTTGAAATGGATTTTCAAGAACAAGGAAGACAAAGAAGGAACATTGTAAGAAACAAAGCAAGGCTAGTGGCTAAAGGATACAGTCAAGAAGAAGGAATCGACTACGACGAGACGTTCGCCCCAGTTGCCAGATTGGAAACAGTCAGACTCTTCTTAGCCTTCGCAGCTCACAAAGGTTTCAAGGTACACCAAATGGATGTCAAGTGTGCATTTCTCAATGGAGTGCTCACAGATGAGGTCTATGTAGAACAACCTCCAGGGTTTGAGGTTGCTGGACCAGAAAAGGTGTACAAGCTGAAGAAAGCGCTCTATGGGTTGAAGCAAGCACCAAGAGCGTGGTATGATACTCTCTCGGAGTATCTGGTTGAACAAGGCTTCAAAAAGGGATCTGTGGACAGAACTCTGTTCACTCTCAAAGAAGGAGAAGATCTCTTGCTTGTTCAGATTTATGGCGATGACATAATCTTCGGATCCAAATCCGAACGCATGTGCAAGAAGTTTGCTGACATCATGACCAACAAGTTTCAAATGTTCATGATGGGAGAAATGAATTTCTTTCTCGGATTGCAAGTCAAGCAGACCAACGAAGGAATACTGATCAGCCAGTCCAAGTATGCCAAGGAGCTGATAGCTAAGTTCGGTATTCAGCACATGAAGTCAGTCAAGATCCCAATGAACACAAACTGGAAAGTTGATCCAGGTTCAAAAGGAAACTTTGTTTCTTCGAAGAAGTACAGAGAAATCATTGGATCTTTCCTGTATTTGACTGCGAGCAGACCAGATATCGCATTTGCAGTCGGGGTATGTGCAAGATATCAATCAGATCCTAATGACGCTCATTTGGATGCAGCAAAGCGGATTCTGAGATATCTTAAAGGCACGCCCAATTTAGGATTGTGGTATCCAGCAGACGACGACATCAAGCTCACCGGATATTCAGATTCAGACTTCGGTGGATGCAAGCTTGATCGCAAATCAACCTCCGGAACATGTCAATTCCTAGGCAACAAGCTCATCTCTTGGTTTTCAAAGAAGCAGACTTCAGTCGCCACCTCTACAACTGAAGCTGAATATGTTGTTGCTGGAAGCTGCTGCTCACAAATCCTGTGGTTAGTCCATCAACTAAAGGACTATGGGATCGACGAAAAGGAAGTTCCTATCTATTGCGACAGCTCCAGTGCTATTGCAATCTCCCAGAATCCAGTTCACCACACCAGAGTAAAGCATATCGAAATTCGACATCACTTCATTCCTGATCATGTTGAAAAGAAGAATGTCTCTGTGGAATGGATTCCCACTGCTATTCAGAGAGCGGACCTGCTGACCAAGGCTCTTCCAAAAGAGAGGTTCAATGATCTATGTGCAAAGATCGGCCTCATCAACCCTGAAGAGTGATGCTGTGTTTGAAGATTTTCTCAAACAGTCATGCTGACTGGTGGTCAACCAACTGCTGCTTCTACGATCGCTGACGTGGAAAGCAATGAAGTCCGAATGCTCATCTGAAGAAGAAGTCATCCTGATGAATCAACCAGGATCACGTGGTATCAACTGACTACTATGTTCAGTTGATCGGTAAGTATTTTAAATGCTTACCTTTCAAAATCAGTTATTTCAGTTATGAGCTTTAAGTTTTTAGTTCAAAATCTTTTCTCTAACTGATCAGTTTCTTTCAAAAACTTTATCTGATTGTTGGAATTGTTGGAAAATGGAATATCCGAAAAGGACAAGATTTTTTTTAAGTGAAAATCTGTTTTGATTGAACTTGTCATGACCTTTTTGCCAAAAATCTTTCCAACCTTTTTGCCTCTGCAATAAAATTTCTTGAAAAGCTCATTGACATGACAGAATGTAATGATGCCTTTCAACTTTTTGAAGACGCAGTCCCTCGCAGTGACGGCGGACGCGAATTTTCTCTTCAATTGCATTTTAGGCACAGTTTTCGAAAAACCTTTCATCTTCTACATGGTTCACATCTTGTCTATTTATACCATGTTGTCTTCACGATTTTTCTGCATCAACTAACAACTCTCCACAGCCTTCACTGTGAGAAAAATTTTCAATTGTTTCAAGAGTTGCAGAGAAAAATTGTTCCGACTAAAGGATAAATCTATGACTGCAAAGTCATGGAGTGGAAGAATGACGCTCACATTCTTGGTCTTCACCGGACCCTTCCACTGGATCTCAACGTCTCTCCGGCGTCAAAGTTTGCTCTACCCTCACTTGTATCCAGCGAAGCGAGTGTCTTCCATTCTCATGCCTGGCGCCAAGAAGCTTTACCGCTTCTGGAGGAGATATTCCTTATCGCATATATCGTGCTCCTCCCTGGCTTGCAACAAACAACGAGACCTCTCTTGTTGTTGGCCGGCATCTTCAGCCGCACCGGGTCTATTCTTCACAGACCCTGGGTCGGCGAGTCGACGGTGTTAGTTTTCTCAGCTGCCACCGCTTCGATTCTTCATTCTCACGCCCATCTCTCTTCTCTCTTTCTTTCCAATTCATCAACCTGATCCCTCTCCTCTTAAGGCAGCCCTCTCCTTCTTCCAAGGCAGCCTTCTTCTATCTTCCGCCTTCTACGCTTTTCTTGTCCTCCTCCACTTCTCCGTCTCTCTCATCTCCTCACCCCACCACTGGCGTCCTCCTCTTCTGCATCTCTGGACTCACCCTGTTCTCAAATCTTCTTACGAGGTTCTGAGACTAGGAGTTGGGTACTATCTGATCATAGCCTCCATCGTCAGCTCTCTTTTTGATGTTGCCAAAAAGGGGGAAAGTCGGAAGCCAGAGAGAAACCTTCTCTAAGGTAGCTCATGTCCTCTAAATCTTAACTGATGATGGAACAACAAAGGATCACCAGAAGTTGTAAGGATGACGTTTCAGAAGAGACCTCAATTCAACGGAACACAAGTGAGAGTGGAACAAGCTTAGGAACATGAAGACACGAAGACAGAAGATGAAGATCAAGAAGTTCAAGGCGCAGCCAAGCAGACTGCTGGAGTCCATGGGTTTCCCATGATGTTTTTGTTTTTCTTTTTACTCCAATGTAAGTCTTGCTCTGTACCTCGACTGATGGCTTATCAGTCTTTATTAATGAAATGAACTTCTTATTGATCTCAACCTGAAGATAATGACTCTTTGTCCAGGCTCTGATTATGGTTTTTCTGTCTTCTTTTTGTTCTGTTTTAGAACTGTTTTCGTTCTTACTCTAAGTACAAGTTTTTAGGTTCTATTGTTAAGGGGGAACTGTTTTCACCCC